>NC_092807.1:71169785-71384785 GCF_040954645.1 Diabrotica undecimpunctata | reverse complement strand
GTACATAATGAAGAGTAATTTTATTTGTAAAGAAGATGTGATAAAAGTTAATTGCCCTGAAGAATATAAATCAATAGTCGTTTCCATATTGCAGCAACACAAGGGACTTGTCAATAAAGAAAATAGAATTGCACAAAATTATATCCATAGTATAAAAGGTAAAGAAGAAAAAGATTTTAAAACAAAATCATACCCAATACCATATAAATACAGAGAAGAAGTAAACAGAACGAATAATAATATGTAAAAGATGGAATTATTGAGAAGGCAGATACACGTTTCATAAACCCTATAGTAGTAGTACGTAAAAGATCAGGTGAAATCAGGTTATGTTTGGATGCAAGAAATATTAACAAGATTATTGAAAAGCAATTTGAAGCACCCATGAGTATAGATGGAATACTAGGAAGAATTACAGGAATGTCATTTTTCACTAAAATCGATTCACAGCATAGTTTCTGGTTAATACCTCTAGAGAGAAAAAGTAGACAGTATACGGGATTTCAGATAAATGGAGTAGTATATCAATTCAAAGTAGTACCGTTTGGACTTCAATGTTCTTGCAGGGTTCTATGTAGATGTCTTCATGATATTTTGGGTCAATATGAACATTTTGTAATTTACTACATCGATGATATATTAATTTTTTCTAAAACGGCTGAAGATCATGAGGAAAACCTAAAAATTATAATCAACAGATTAGACAAAGTTAGACTAAAAATAAATCAAGAAAAATGTACATTTTTTTCCAAAAGAAGTAATATATATAGGTTATAAACTTAACACTAAGGGAATCAAAATGAATCCAGAACGGACAGAGGTCATTCAGGAATATAAAACACCACACAATTTAAGAACTTTAAGAGGATTTATTGGAATAATTAATTATTATAAAAGGATGATACCAGATCTAAGTATAAAAGAAATTCCATTACTTGAACTTCTGAGGAAGGTGTAAAATGGAGATGGGATAAGAAGAAAACTAGCATTCCAAGAAATCAAAAACATTTTTCTGTCAAATTTAAAAATATACCATCCTGACTACACAAAGCCATTCATATTAAGAACAGATGCATCCATAGAGAGATTATCAGGGGTATTATTAAAAATACATGATGGGGTCAAATACCCGATACAATTCATTTCAAGAATTACAAAGCCACATGAAAAGGGTTATTCAGTTTCAGAATTAGAACTAGCAAGTATCATACACTGTGTCACAAAATTAAGATTTATTTGTTGGGTAATGAATTTACTATAGAAACAGATCACCAAGCTTTAACATCTATATTAAATAACAAATATGGAAATAGTAGAAGTACATCGGTGGAGTCTAATACTGAGTGAATACAGCTTTGAAATCAATACATTTCTGGAAAATCCAACATAGTGGCAGATGCTTTGTCAAGGTTAGAAAATACATCACAAAAAGGGCAGCGAACAATAAAATTGGATTAAATCAGTTAGTAGAAAGCACTGGATTATATTCTAAAGAAGAAATCATAAGAGATCAGATCAATTTGAGTGAAAAACAAAAAGTCCTTAGAACAGATGGGGTGTATTATAAAATAATTAATGGCATAAAAGTATATGTAATAAGTAGAACTTTGGCAAGGAAAATATTGAAAAATTTACATAACAATTACATGCATATTGGTTCAAGAAAGCTATGGATGATATTTAGGGACAATTATTTTGCAAAGAATGATATAAGCATAGCAAAAGAAATTACTACCCAATGCCAAATATGTCAAATAAACAAAGAAAAGAATTTCAAAAACCAGAACACACATATAGATCTAATGTTGTATATGAAAACTAAATACAGTTTCCATGGATTTCATCTCAAATTTAGTTCCAAGTCCAACAGGAAAAAAGCATATAGTAGTGATAGTTGATTTATATACAAAATTTATTAAACTATATCCCTGCTCAGAACAAATGTTAAAACATTGAAATTATATATTAATCAATTTTCGAAGAAATAGGACCATTTAGAAATTGCATAATAGATAACGCTACATATTTTAACAACCAAAAATTTCGGGCATTTTGAATAAGTACAAGTAGAATATTTTTAAATAATACACATAATTTAAATACAGAGGAAGTACCAGAATATTTAATGTTTGGCCAAATAGCAAACAGAAAATGAATTAGTGAATATAATCAGGATATGTTAGAACAAGTAATGCAGAAAGTGAATAACCGAATTATGAGGAAAGCTGAAAAATACATCGGAGGACAAAATCGAAAAATAAAAAACCAATCACATTTCCAAAAGGAGACAAAGTGTTAATTCGTTCACTTAGAAAGAGTAATCTTAGAGAAAACCGTTGTAAGAAATTACAACCAATGTTTGAAGGTCCTTACAGAATCGAAATCAGAATGCGATTAAATAGTTATGTGTTGATAGATACAGATAGTAAACTTAGAGGGATATTTCATATTAATGATATTTTTATTATGAAGAGATTGAATAATGTTTTCTATACTTTTAAAAACTGATACCACTAAATAAAAACACTAACAGTTCACTGATAGATCCATTTCATTAGATAGACTTGATTTGTTGAGATAGATAGATGGTAGATTTCATTGTTATGATATGTTAATTTGGGGTTAGATACTAAATTGATTATATAAATGTCTTTCTAAAAATAATATAAAAGTGTAAAACTTACCATTCATATTGATGAAAGCCTTTGAACGGAAATGTTACCTAGATCTTGTCTATAAATAAACAGAACACAATATAGACGATAAGGTTATATATTTATTCATTATTAAGATATAGCCTCCATTTGACATGACAGTTTGACATAGACACGGAACAGGGATGTACTTGGTAAAACAATTTTAAATAAAAAATTGAATTATTTAATTTAGTATATTTACTAAGGTATGTGGATAAGAAAATTAATATTTAAAAAAATAATAAGTGAAATATTTCTTTTAAAATTAATTTTGGGGTATTGAGATGATATTAAATATAGGAGAAACAAAGATAGTGTTTAAAGAAATAATTTAATTATATACTAGAGAATATTATAGAAAATATTTATATGAGGGCATTCTTAAGGAAATAACATAATAATAAGTTAAAAAGTGTTTTATTTTGCAATGTATTAGTTTATTTTCATAATTATGATATTGTAAATATATTTGAGTGCGCCATATTTGTAGGCAGCCAAGGATACACTTAAGTGAATGTGGTGGTAGGAACTTTTATATAGAATTATGGATTAAAAAATAGTGTTATTTATTAATTTAAGATGTAATTTATATATAAGTTTATATTCTGAAGAAATATAGAAACAAGACGTCAATAGAAAGAATTTAACCTTTGTTCGCAGTAGAATCTTCGCGAACATGGTTATGTCTATGAAATAGAAACATCCGAACATATATTTTTTCAAGAACATTCGTGAACAGACAAAATGATATAAATATGATGTGATTTGGATTCAAGAAGGTCAGTCGGTCAGATTTTCAATATAGTAAGGTCAGTCAGATGGTCAGATTTTTAATATAGTTAGTGCAGTAAGTTCAAGATATAGTCAGTGAGTATAGTTCAGTCATTCAGTAGAGATACTCAGTTATCATGATCTAGTATATTCTTCTCATTGCGCCGTCTCCTTTCGAAGGTTGGCGATCCAAATGGCAATTGTACTTTTGGAAAACTGCTGCGCGAAAGATCTCTGCGGATGAGCGGTCGAACCATCTCCTCAGATCTTTCAGCCACGAGTTCTGGCGTCCTACTGATCTTTTGCCATGTACTTTTCCTTCCAGTATAACATGAAATTATTCATATCTTTCGCCTCTCAGCACATGACCCAAGTATTCATTTTCCTCCCTTTGATTATTCTTAGTAATTCTTTTTATTTACACATGCGACGAAGTACCTCAACATTAGTAACTCTTTGTACCCATGGAATCCACAACATTCGTCTGTATATATACATCTCAAAGGCATCTATTCTTTTTTCTATTTCAGAGTCCATTGTTCAACTTTCACAGCCATACAGTAAGACAGAAAAAACGTGACATCTGATCATTCGGATTCTAAGCTGTAGACTAAGGTCTGATCTTGTAAAAAATGTTTTAACGCTCATGAATGTTTTCCTTGCTTGTTCGATTCTTGATAGGATTTCTTTTTTTGGATTACACTGACTATTGATATTTGTTCCCAAATATTTTATGGAATTTACCTGTTCTATTATTTGACCCTTGGCATATACCTGTACGTTTATTAGTGTCTTTGAAAATACTAAAGTTTTAGTTTTGGAAACGTTTAGATGTAAACCGAACATTTCGCTGTGGTGAACTACTGCATCTATTATATTTTGTAGTTCTTGTGCGTTGCTTGCTATTAAGACGGTATCATCAGCATATCTGATGTTGTCTATGCTGATTCCGTTAATCTTAATTCCGCCTTGGACCTCGTCTAGTGCTTCTCTGAATATAGACTCCGAATACAAATTAAAGAGTAGCGGTGATAAGACGCAACCCTGTCTCACTCCTCGTCGGATTTGTATGTCTTCGGCTGTTGTGTGCTCTATTTCAAATATTGCCGTTTGGTGCCAGTATAGTTCTGAGATAATTCGCAAGTCTTGTTCGTCAACTCCAGTTGTTCTCAGAATTTCGATCATCTTTTGATGGTTCTTCTTCTTCTTTCAGTGCCTATTCGTTCCGAATATTGGCTTTTTGATGGTTAACGCAGTCAAATGCTATTTCGATAGTCAATAAAACATGCATATATATCTACATTCATGTCTCTGCATCGTTGCGTTAACACATTTAAAGCAAAAAGAGCCTCTCGTGTTCCCAATCCGTTTCGAAATCCGAATTGAGTGTCACTCATCTGGAACTCGCACTTCTTGTAAATTCGTGTATGGATAATTCTGAGAAAAGTTTTAAGGACCTGAGACATCAAGCTTAATATTCGATAATCATCGCATTGTGAGGAATTCGATTTTTTTGGTAATGCTATGAATGTTGATTTTAGCCAGTCTGTTGGTATTTTACCTGTGTCATATATCTTATTGAATAGTGCTGTTATTAAATCTAGGCTTTTACTTTCGTTATCTGCAATTAGTTTAAGTATTTCGACATTGATATTGTCTGGACCGGTGGTTTTTCCATCTTTCTGAGATTTTACTGCATGAATCACTTTTTCTTTGGTTATTGCTGGGCCTTTTTCATTAATTCGATTATCTGTGGATGGTGGAGAACAAGGTCTATCGTCGTCAAAAAGAGTTTGTATGTATTCTTTCCATCTCTGTAGTTTGTCTTCTGTACCCATAATTATTTCGTTATTATCATTTTTTAATATTATTGCTTGTCTCTTTTTGTGTCTACCTGTCATTTCTTTTACTTTTTTATGAATATTAAAGGTGTCGTATTTTTCCTGAAGTTGTTAGGCATTTTGTTGACATCCAGTTTTCTTTCGCCTCCCTGCACTTTTTTCTAATGATTTTGTTGATTCGCTTGTATTCTATTGGGCTTGTTTTATGTTTTCGTCTTACGTCCATGAGGTCCGTGATCTTTTGCGTTATCCATTCTTGTTTTTTGTTGTGTTTTATGAACCCGATGTCTTCTTCTTGTATCTTTGTTATTTTTGTTTTTAGAGTAGTCCATGTTACTTCAATATCTGTCTGTACCAAGTTTTCGATCGTTTTTATTTCTTTCTCAAGCTTGATACTTATTTCTTTTTTCTGTTCAGGATTCTTCAGTTGTGAGATGTCTATTTTTCTTGTCACTGTTTTCTTTTTGACTTTGAGAAATTTTTATTCCAAAATCCATTATAACTGGATTGTGATCGCTATGTATATCAGCTCCAGGTATGTTTTCGTAGATTGTATGTACTTCTTAAAGGTGTAATTGAGCAAAATGAAGTCAATTTGATTTCTAACAATTCTGTCTTTTCTGTCTGCAGGTGATTTCCATGTGTATAGCCTTCTAGGATGTTGTTTGAAGAAGGTATTGGCAATTAACAGATTGTTTTCTACGCAGAATTGTACAAGTCTATCTCCTCTATTATTTCTGGTACCTAGTATTGTCCTCCGGAGGCGTAACAACCGTGCCAGAGGCATCAAGGAATTTGGATATCGGTCAAAATACTTGGGAATTAAAAGGTTGGCCAAATCCAAATTTCTAATTGATTCGATGCAGGGAAATTCCACTTTCGCTACGTAAAACAAAGGATTTGTTTTACATAAAAGCAGGTAGATTTTCTCTCATCAGTCAGTCGAGCTTGCCTCTTCTACTGTAGACCTAGTCGGTGCTATTATTGTTTCAACTAAGTTATTGTTTTATTTCTGATTTTCTGTATACCTTTTTATTTTAGCATTATTGTATATTCAGACCTTTTCAGGTTAGGATATTACATTGATCTATATTTGTTCATGTACTGATTGTTAATTTTTCTTGTATTTTGTGTCTAAGTTGCTCTTCCGTAAGTTAAGAACACTTAGAAATATTTATCTTGCTCTTTCTATTTTATATTTTGATTTGTACTTTGTCTAAGTAGTTCTTTCCGGTAAGTCAAAGAACTCTTAGAAGTATTTTCATAATCATTGTTGCATTATTATTTCCGATATTTTATCTAAGATATTTTCTTTCTTAAGTTAAGAAAATACTTAATACATTTGTTTCTTTCATTTTCTATTTTATGCTAAGTTGTTTCTTCCGTAAGTCAAGAAACACTTATAAATATTTGTGCATTTGTTTTACTATATCGTATATATATATATATATATATATATATATATATATATATATATATATATATATATATATATATATATATATATATATATAGGGTTATTATCGCGGTTCTCAAAGAATTAGTTTGTAAGCACTTTTTGAAATTATCTTTATTATATGTATTATGAAACACACATATACATATATCTAATATAAACAATGTAAATTTTAAAACAAACTATCTTTAAATTGAAATTCTTATGACACTAATTAAATTATATTAACAAAATTTGGTACCTTTCTGTCACTGAATGCCTAAATGAAACTGTTCTCCAAAAGATTTTAATCACCATTCAATGTCTTCGTTGTCAGCCTCGGTTATCCTTTTTTTGTAAATTTGCCTTGCCAAATACACCACAATGTTTTAATTATCAGCTTTCACCATTTTAGAATATTTTTCTTCTTAATAGTATTTATAAATCGATAAAATATTGTTCTTTCTTCTTTTCTATTTATTCTTCTTTCTAATAATCTTTTTTTCCCTTCCAATCTCCAATCACCATATATAATATAATTTTAATTTTCAATTAATACTTCCTTCCAATTTCCAATCACAATATACATAACATAATTTTTAATCTTCAATAATATTCTCTTTACTCTGTTTCTTAATCATCATCTAATATACTAGATCCAGAATCATCTAATATACTGTTGCCGAGAGGGGGCATTTGGGCCTATAGGACCCATCGCCGGCTCTTCGGGCTTCTTTCTATCCCCGAAATTGGATCGGGTATTCACCATCTTTGGTTTGTCGCTGGTAGAAAGGTTAAATACTACCGCTGTTATAAATAACAGTTCCAGTGACAAATATCTGTTATAGGTAACGGTTTCAAGGAACAGTTACAAAGTAACAGAGCAAAAATGGAAAACAGATAGGTAAAAATGATCTAAGTATTCCTTGACTTACGGAAGGAATAACTGAGTAAACAATTAAATTAAATGGTATAAAAATATAATGCAAAGAAAAAAATGTTTCTAAGTGTTTCTTGACTTACGGAAGAAACAACTTAGGACAGAAATATAGATAAATGAAATATGTAAATGTGAGAGTAAAATATGGAAATATTTCTAAGTGTTTCTTGACTTACGGAAGAAACGACTTAGAGTGGAAAAATAAAATACTCAAAATATAAAACGAGAAATGCAAAAATGAAATAGATTATAGAAATATGTCTAAGTGTTTCTTGACTTACGGAAGAAACAACTTAGAACAGAAAATAAACAAGAGAATCAAATATAGTAAAACAAATGCACAAATATTTATAAGTGTTTCTTGACTTACGGAAGAAACGACTTATAATAGAAAATAAAAAAAATCAAATATAGAAAAGATGTGAAAATATTGCTAAGTGTTTCTTGACTTACGGAAGAAACAACTTAGCATAAAATAGAAAATGAAAGAAACAAATGTATTAAGTATTTTCTTAACTTAAGAAAGAAAATATCTTAGATTATATATCGGAAATAATAATGCAACAATGATTATGAAAATACTTCTAAGAGTTCTTTGACTTACCGGAAAGAACTACTTAGACAAAGTACAAATCAAAATATAAAATAGAAAGAGCAAGATAAATATTTCTAGGCGTTCTTAACTTACGGAAGAGCAACTTAGACACAAAATACAAGAAAAATAAACAATCAGTACATGAAAAAATATAGATCAATGTAATATCCTAACCTGAAAAGGTCTGAATATACAATAATGCTAAAATAAAAAGGTATACAGAAAATCAGAAATAAAACAATAACTTAGTTGGAACAATAATAGCACGGACTAGGTCTACAGTAGAAGAGGCAAGCTCGACTGACTGATGAGAGAAAATCTGGCCGCTTTTATGTAAAACAAATCCTTTGTTTTACGTAGCGAAAGTGGAAATTCCCTGCATCGAATCAATTAGAAATTTGGATTTGGCCAACCTTGGAATTCCCAAGTATTTTGACCGATATCCAAATTCCTTGATGCCTCCGGCACGGCTGTTACGCCTCCGGAGGACAATACTAGGTACCAGAAATAATAGAGGAGATAGACTTGTACAATTCTGCGTAGAAAACAATCTGTTAATTGCCAATACCTTCTTCAAACAACATCCTAGAAGGCTATACACATGGAAATCACCTGCAGACAGAAAAGACAGAATTGTTAGAAATCAAATTGACTTCATTTTGCTCAATAACACCTTTAAGAAGTACATACAATCTACGAAAACATACCTGGAGCTGATATACATAGCGATCACAATCCAGTTATAATGGATTTTAGAATAAAAATTTCTCAAACTCAAAAAGAAAACAGTGACAAGAAAAATAGACATCTCACAACTGAAGAATCCTGAACAGAAAAAAGAAATAAGTATCAAGCTTGAGAAAGAAATAAAAACGATCGAAAACTTGGTACAGACAGACATTGAAGTAACATGGACTACTCTAAAAACAAAAATAACAAAGATACAAGAAGAAGACATCGGGTTCATAAAACACAACAAAAAACAAGAATTGATAACGCAAAAGATCATGGACCTCATGGACGTAAGACGAAAACATAAAACAAGCCCAACAGAATACAAGCGAATCAACAAAATCATTAGAAAAAAGTGCAGGGAGACGAAAGAAAACTGGATGTCAACAAAATGCCTAACAACTTCAGGAAAAATACGACACCTTTAATATTCATAAAAAAGTAAAAGAAATGACAGGTAGACACAAAAAGAGACAAGCAATAATATTAAAAAATGATAATAACGAAATAATTATGGGTACAGAAGACAAACTACAGAGATGGAAAGAATACATACAAACTCTTTTTGACGACGATAGACCTTGTTCTCCACCATCCACAGATAATCGAATTAATGAAAAAGGCACAGAAATAACCAAAGAAAAAGTGATTCATGCAGTAAAATCTCAGAAAGATGGAAAAACCACCGGTCCAGACAATATAAATGTCGAAATACTTAAACTAATTGCAGATAACGAAAATAAAAGCCTAGATTTAATAATAGCACTATTCAATAAGATATATGACACAGGTAAAATACCAACAGACTGGCTAAAATCAACATTCATAGCATTACCAAAAAATCGAATTCCTCACAATGCGATGATTATCGAATATTAAGCTTGATGTCTCAGGTCCTTAAAACTTTTCTCAGAATTATCCATACACGAATTTACAAGAAGTGCGAGTTCCAGATGAGTGACACTCAATTCGGATTTCGAAACGGATTGGGAACACGAGAGGCTCTTTTTGCTTTAAATGTGTTAACGCAACGATGCAGAGACATAAATGTAGATATATATGCATGTTTTATTGACTATCGAAAAAGCATTTGACTGCGTTAACCATCAAAAAGCCAATATTCGGAACGAATAGGCACTGAAAGAAGAAGAAGAACCATCAAAAGATGATCGAAATTCTGAGAACAACTGGAGTTGACGAACAAGACTTGCAAATTATCTCAGAACTATACTGGCACCAAACGGCAATATTTGAAATAGAGCACACAACAGCCGAAGACATACAAATCCGACGAGGAGTGAGACAGGGTTGCGTCTTATCACCGCTACTCTTTAATTTGTATTCGGAGTCTATATTCAGAGAAGCACTAGACGAGGTCCAAGGCGGAATTAAGATTAACGGAATCAGCATAGACAACATCAGATATGCTGATGATACCGTCTTAATAGCAAGCAACGCACAAGAACTACAAAATATAATAAATGCGGTAGTTCACCACAGCGAAATGTTCGGTTTACATCTAAACGTTTCCAAAACTAAAACTTTAGTATTTTCAAAGACACTAATAAACGTACAGGTATATGCCAAGGGTCAAATAATAGAACAGGTAAATTCCATAAAATATTTGGGAACAAATATCAATAGTCAGTGTAATCCAAAAAAAGAAATCCTATCAAGAATCAAACAAGCAAGGAAAACATTCATGAGCATTAAAACATTTTTTACAAGATCAGACCTTAGTCTACAGCTTAGAATCCGAATGATCAGATGTCACGTTTTTTCTGTCTTACTGTATGGCTGTGAAAGTTGAACAATGGACTCTGAAATAGAAAAAAGAATAGATGCCTTTGAGATGTATATATACAGACGAATGTTGAGGATTCCATGGGTACAAAGAGTTACTAATGTTGAGGTACTTCGTCGCATGTGTAAATAAAAAGAATTACTAAGAATAATCAAAGAGAGGAAAATGCAATACTTGGGTCATGTGCTGAGAGGCGAAAGATATGAATAACTTCATGTTATACTGGAAGGAAAAGTACATGGCAAAAGATCAGTAGGACGCCAGAACTCGTGGCTGAAAGATCTGAGGAGATGGTTCGACCGCTCATCCGCAGAGATCTTTCGCGCAGCAGTTTCCAAAAGTACAATTGCCATTTGGATCGCCAACCTTCGAAAGGAGACGGCGCAATGAGAAGAATATACTAGATCACTGATAACTGAGTATCTCTACTGAATGACTGAACTATACTAACTGACTATATCTTGAACTTACTGCACTAACTATATTAAAAATCTGACCATCTGACTGACCTTACTATATTGAAAATCTGACCGACTGACCTTCTTGAATCCAAATCACATCATATTTATATCATTTTTTCTGTTCACGAATGTTCTTGAAAAAATATATGTTCGGATGTTTCTATTTCATAGACATAACCATGTTCGCGAAGATTCTACTGCGAACAAAGGTTAAATTCTTTCTATTGACGTCTTGTTTCTATATTTCTTCAGAATATAAACTTATATATAAATTACATCTTAAATTAATAAATAACACTATTTTTTAATCCATAATTCTATATAAAAGTTCCTACCACCACATTCACTTAAGTGTATCCTTGGCTGCCTACAAATATGGCGCACTCAAATATATTTACAATATCATAATTATGAAAATAAACTAATACATTGCAAAATAAAACACTTTTTAACTTATTATTATGTTATTTCCTTAAGAATGCCCTCATATAAATATTTTCTATAATATTCTCTAGTATATAATTAAATTATTTCTTTAAACACTATCTTTGTTTCTCCTATATTTAATATCATCTCAATACCCCAAAATTAATTTTAAAAGAAATATTTCACTTATTATTTTTTTAAATATTAATTTTCTTATCCACATACCTTAGTAAATATACTAAATTAAATAATTCAATTTTTTATTTAGAATTGTTTTACCAAGTACATCCCTGTTCCGTGTCTATGTCAAACTGTCATGTCAAATGGAGGCTATATCTTAACAATGAATAAATATATAACCTTATCGTCTATATTGTGTTCTGTTTATTTATAGACAAGATCTAGGTAAACATTTCCGTTCAAAGGCTTTCATCAATATGAATGGTAAGTTTTACACTTTTTATATTATTTTTAGAAAGACATTTATATAATCAATTTAGTATCTAACCCCAAATTATTATTTTTAGGGCACAAACAATTTCCATATGGACAAAATCAACAAGTGATCAAAAATACCAAATGCATGATGTCAAATTGATTCATAATAATGAAATCTACCATCTATCTATCTCAACAAATCAAATGTATTTTCTAACCTTGACAAAGCATCTGCCACTATGTTGGATTTTCCAGAAATGTATTTGATTTCAAAGCTGTATTCACTCAGTATTAGACTCCACCGATGTACTTCTACTGTTTCCATATTTGTTATTTAATATAGATGTTAAAGCTTGGTGATCTGTTTCTATAGTAAATTCATTACCCAACAAATAAAATCTTAATTTTGTGACACAGTGTATGATACTTGCTAGTTCTAATTCTGAAACTGGATAACCCTTTTCATGTGGCTTTGTAATTCTTGAAATGAATTGTATCGGGTATTTGACCCCATCATCTATTTTTAATAATACCCCTGATAATCTCTCTATGGATGCATCTGTTCTTAATATGAATGGCTTTGTGTAGTCAGGATGGTATATTTTTAAATTTGACAGAAAAATGTTTTTGATTTCTTGGAATGCTAGTTCTCTTCTTATCCCATCTCCATTTTACACCTTTCCTCAGAAGTTCAAGTAATGGAATTTCTTTTATACTTAGATCTGGTATCATCCTTTTATAATAATTAATTATTCCAATAAATCCTCTTAAAGTTCTTAAATTGTGTGGTGTTTTATATTCCTGAATGACCTGTGTCCGTTCTGGATTCATTTCGATTCCCTTAGTGTTAAGTTTATAACCTATATATATATTACTTCTTTTGGAAAAAAATGTACATTTTTCTTGATTTATTTTTAGTCTAACTTTGTCTAATCTGTTGATTATAATTTTTAGCTGTTCCTCATGATCTTCAGCCGTTTTAGAAAAAATTAATATATCATCGATGTAGTAAATTACAAAATGTTCATATTGACCCAAAATATCATGAAGACATCTACATAGAGCCCTGCAAGAACATTGAAGTCCAAACAGTACTACTTTGAATTGATATACTACTCCATTTATGTGAAATCCCGTATACTGTCTACTTTTTCTCTCTAGAGGTATTAACCAGAAACTATGCTGTGAATCGATTTTAGTGAAAAATGACATTCCTGTAATTCTTCCTAGTATTCCATCTATACTCATTGGTGCTTCAAATTGCTTTTCAATAATCTTGTTAATATTCCTTGCATCCAAACATAACCTGATTTCACCTGATCTTTTACGTACTACTACTATAGGGTTTATGAAACGTGTATCTGCCTTCTCAATAATTCCATCTTTTAACATATTATTAATCGTTCTGTTTACTTCTTCTCTGTAATTATATGGTATTGGGTATGATTTTGTTTTAAAATCTTTTTCTTCTTTACCTTTTATACTATGGATATAATTTTGTGCAATTCTATTTTCTTTATTGACAAGTCCCTTGTGTTGCTGCAATATGGAAACGACTATTGATTTATATTCTTCAGGGCAATTAACTTTTATCACATCTTCTTTACAAATAAAATTACTCTTCATTATGTACTCATTATTCCTTGCTTCCAATTTTACGCACTCCGCCTCGTAGGCATCAATCTGCTTAAAATTTCCATTTCTTAAATATTCACTACAATTATTCTTTACATTCTTTTGGGACATCTCCCTATCATCAAAATACATTTCTTCTTCATAAACATCATTACTTTCTTTAATAATATTCTTTCAACTCTTATTCCTTCTTCCACCTCATCTTTCTGCATAAACTTAATTATTTGCCCTTCCAAAACTACTATTTTTTCTTC
Source organism: Diabrotica undecimpunctata (assembly GCF_040954645.1). NCBI lineage: Eukaryota > Metazoa > Arthropoda > Insecta > Coleoptera > Chrysomelidae > Diabrotica > Diabrotica undecimpunctata. The sequence continues at coordinate 71,370,757 of NC_092807.1, read as the reverse complement.
AAAATCTATCTTTACTTTCTTCTATTCCAATTCGCCATTTCCCATTAATATATCAACACATAAATCCTTGACAACAAATCCTTGCATATTAATTTCTTTATTAAGAATATTAATTTTAAAATTGGCTAGTTTATTAATTTCACCCAACTTCTTATTATTTGCACCAACAATTTTAATTTTTGGAATCTTTATTATATCTGATAGTTTTAATGTATTAAAAATAAAATTCTCCGAGACTAAAGTACTTTCTGAACCAGTATCTATCATAACCTTAATCATTTTATTTTTGCCCATAGCATTTATATAAATTAAATTAATAGATTCAATAATTTTATCTTCATCTAAAGAAATAAATTCAGAAGGTTTTTCATAATGGCAATGGCCCAACTTGTAATTCAGAAAGTTTACTGAACAAAATTTTGATTGTTAGAATTGTCAGATTATGTCTGACCACTTGTATCTAATGTCCTGTGTCTTTCCCTACTATGACTTCTACTCATATTTTCTTGCCTTGTACTATTTTGTTTACTATCTTCGCAGCTTCTATTCCTTCGTACATAATTTACCTGTCTGTTGTAATTAGGTCGTTCTGTATTTCTTCTATTGTTAAAATCTTGCCTATTATTATTAGTATTGTTATTAAAATTTTGTCTATTATAACTAGAATTGTAATTAAAATTCTGTCTATTTTGATTGTTGTTATTATTAAAATTTTGTAAATAATTACCATATCTATTATTATTGTATGATTGTCTATATTGTTGATTATTATTCTTATTATATTAAGTTATTACTGTTTTTTCTATTGTTATTATTATTCATCCTAATATTATTGTTATCATTATTACTTGCCATATTACCTCTTTGTATTCTTTGAAAAAAATTAATAAAACTCTCTATTGTTTTAATATTTTGTACAGTTACTGTTTGCACAACATCGGCATCAAAATGTCTAGATACATTTAAGACTGTTTCATCCTCTCTAAGTGGTGGTTCTAAATATTTTGCAGCCGTTATCAGTTTTAATGCATACTATACCATATTTGATCTTAAATTGTGAATATACTTTCCAAAATATAGAACTTCCCTAAATTTAGCTTGCTCTAATTCACCCCAATAATTTTCAATACTGGCAAACCAAGTTGCCGCATTGTTACTTAGTGTCATTCTAATATAATCTTTAATATGATTAATATTATTCACTAATCTTAATTTATGTTTTAAACTATTTATGTATACTCTAGGATGCAGATTTTTTATATTACCAGAGAATTTAATCCCAGTCTCATTTGTTAAATTTAAGTAAGGTCTCCCTATGTCTCTCATTTGTGAAATATCATTTATTCTCTGTTCCACATTTCTTATTTGATTATTATTTATTTGGATATTTTGCTGCATATCTTTTAATTTTTCTTCTGCCTTTCTCCTGTCTTCGTTAATTTTTACTTCTAAGTTACATTTTTGCAACTCTATTTCATGTTCTATATCTATCTTATTATCTTGAATAATCCTATTTACTTCTGTCCTATTATTTTCTATAATTTTCTTGTAGTCATGCCGTATATATTTTGTTTCATTTGCTACTTTTTTCTCTGCAGCTTCTCTGCAAGTTTTTTATCCATTTGTTTTTCTATTTGTTTTACAATTTTATTATTATTATCTTCTATTTTCTTTTCTAATTTTCTATAATTTTCTTCCAATTTCTGTTCCATTTTATTCATGTCTTCTTTGACTTCTTTTGAATTCTCTTCCATTTTTTTCGTATTCTCTTCCATTTTCTGTTCCATTTTTTCATGTCTTCTTTGACTTCTTTTGAATTCTCTTCCATTTTTTTCATGTCTTCTTTGATTTCTTTTGAATTCTCTTCCATTTTCTGTTCCATTTTTTTCATGTCTTATTTGATTTCTTTTGAATTCTCTCCCATTGTCTTGTTCATCTGCATCATTAATGACATCAAAGCTGCCATATTGACATTTTCCCTTCTTTCTGGATTCATTTCTGCAGTATCTTGTAGAACTTGAACTAAACTCTCCTCTTGTATAGGTTGTGTTGCTACTTCCACATCTTCTTCATTCTTTTTGCTTCTTGTACCTTTCTTTCCTTGAGACATTTTGAGACTTTACTTGTTCAAATATAATTAAAAATAAAATCTATAATTTTTTTCTTTCTAATGAAAATTAATTTAATTATATGAGAGCACTTATCTTCCCAAACTAATAACTAATTCTTTTAAATAGAGAGCCCCGCGGTGGGCGCCAAATTGAGATGATGTTTTTGTTTGTGAATAGTTTTATGAGCAATAAGTATTTTAAGTAATATATATATATATATATATATATATATATATATATATGTATATATATATATATATATATATATATATATATATATATATATATATATATGTATATATATATATATATATATATAGGGTTTTTATCGCCGTTCTCAAAGAATTAGTTTGTAAGCACTTTTTGAAATTATCTTTATTATATCTATTATGAAACATACATATATATCTAATATAAACAATGTAAATTTTAAAACAAACTATCTTTAAATTGAAATTCTTATGACACTAATTAAATTATATTAACAAAATTTGGTACCTTTCTATCACTAAATGCCTAAATGAAACTGTTCTCCAAAAGATTTTAATCACCACTCAATGTCCTCGTTGTCAGCCTCGGTTATCCTTCTTTTGTAAACTTGCCTTGAAAATACACCACAATGTTTTAATTATCAGCTTCCACCATTTTAGAATATTTTTCTTCTTAATAGTATTTATAAATCGATAAAATATTGTTCTTTCTTCTTTTCTATTCATTCTTCTTTCTAATAATCTTTTTTTCTTTTCCAATCTCCAATCACCATATATAATATAATTTTAATTTTCAATTAATACTCTCTTCCAATTTCCAATCATAATGTACATAACATAATTTTTAATCTTCAATAATATTCTCTTTACTCTGTTTCTTAATCTTCATATAATATACTAAATCACTGATAACTGGTTTCTATATTTCTAGATAATTCTTTTTATGCTATCTAGAAAACTACTATTATAACTAAAATTCTATCGAGAATTTTATGGAAATTTAGGCTTTTCAGATCAGAATATAAACTTATATATAAATTACATCCTAAATTAATAAATAACACTATTTTTTAATCCATAATTCTATATAAAAGTTCCTACCACCACATTCACCTTAAGTGTATCCTTGGTTGCCTACAAAGATGGCGCACTCAAATATATTTACAATATCATAATTATGAAAATAAACAAATATATTGCAAAATAAAACACTTTTTAACTTATTATTATGTTAATTCCTTAACAATGCCCTCATATAAATATTTTCTATAATATTCTCTAGTATATAACTAAATTATTTCTTTAAACACTATCTTTGTTTCTCCTATATTTAATATCATCTCAATATATATATATATATATATATATATATATATATATATATATATATATATATATATATATATATATATATATATATATATATATATATATATATATATATATATATATATATATAGAAATGTAGCCATAAGCTATCTTACTATTAAGAATCAGCAGATTCCGATATCCGACGTTATAAATAGGAAGAAATTAATATTTTTATTATTATTGTAATTATTATGTTTCAATAGTCAAGTCATTAAATGTAGTAGTTTGTAGAATTTCTCAAAAATTGTAACTTTTTATTTTCGAAATAAAGATTTTTTTTTTTGGAATATCGACGTTGAAGAAACATTTCTGGCGCTGCGAACAGGATATTTCATACAGAAACATAGTCGTTTCCTGGTCTACATTAGTTTAATGAAATCCTGAAGAACCTGGTAAAAGAGAAAAATGTATTGGAAATCAAACACGATCATCCTTGCGTAAGTTTTTCCTTTCTTTACCATTGTTTATAAGCATTTATTATTTTAATTGAATTCTTAAACATTTACATTGAATTTATTATTTATTGTTTATTGAATTTATATTATTTATAACATTTTACTTCAACGAATTTTTATATATACTTACATTTATATTTTTGCATATATTTTATGAGTACATTGAATGATATTTCCCAAAATAGTATCGAAAATTTAAGTTTACTATTCGACAATTTAAATTTAAAAATAAAAAGAAATCTACAAACCTCTAAATCTAAGCCTGCATCTAAATTACGTTCCAAAATGCCGATGACCAATAGCGATATTGCTAGCCTTTGCTCAACTCTGCCCGAATTCTCTTCTGGAGACAACCTCTCCACCTTTATCAAAGCAGTAGATAATTTAATAGTTTTCTTAGGCACCCAAGATTTAAATCCGTCCCAAGAATTTATCTTAAATTCCCATATCGTATCTCGAATTAAAGGAGAACCTAGAAATTTCTTAAACTATTCTAATAAAACCAATTGGACAGAAATTCGTCCAGCGTTATTAACTAAATACGGAGACAGACGTTCCGAAGACATATTAGTAACACAACTATCCACTACCGTCCAAAAACATAGTGAATCCTACGACAATTATCATCAGAGAATAACTACAAATCTGAACGATTTACTCCAACACATCACCCTAAACGATAATCCCGCGACAGTCACTTTTAAAACTCCATACTTCAAAAACATTGCCCTCAAAACTTTCTGTACCGGAATCAACGAGCCTTATTGCGAATACTTATCGCATTTTGAATTAAATTCCCTAGAAGAAGCCCTTTAAAAGTGTATTGCCTACGATAACCACAAAAATCAACAACAATACATGAACTTCCTTAAGAGCCAACAAAAAAAAAGGCCCCACTCAAAAATAAACCCTATCAATCTTCGAATAATCAAAGATCCACAAACTTTCAACCCACATACTCAAACTTCCAACCCACGCATTCAAATTATGTGAGACCTTCAACTCACAACACATAGCCCAATTTTAACTTCACTCCACAACAGAACTATAATTTTCCTCAGAGACAAAATTTCAGTTCTCACGAACAAAATCAATCCTTCCAACGAAACAATGTTCCGAAAAACAACCAACAAAGATTAAATAAATATAAAGCTCCTCGACCCCAACCAAATTTTGCTACTCCAATGAGCGGTGTTCAAACTACCACAACCAGAAACCATCAGCCCATGACAATTACAACTAATAGAAGCCACAATTTTCACATAGACTCAAATGATACCCAATATTTCGAGAATGATTTCGAAAATTACGAATCCGAACAAGAGCCCGATTTGCATGATGAAAATCATCAGGATTTTCAAGCCATTCCATTAAACGATCATCCACCCCCTGTATAAACCTATATAATATCGAAAGTTCCCCTGGATTACCCTGCTTCGTTACACCCAAAACACATCTACGCGTTTTAATCGATACCGGCGGTTCCCATTCAATTTTAAATCCGCGAGCTCTCAAACTATTTGATAAAAATCATATTTATCGAAAACCTTTTTCGCTAACGTCAACGAAAATTACTTCCAAGCACGACTTAAATATTAAGACGCCACTATTCCTAGAATATGGAATTCCACAAACATTCGACGTAAAAGTCGCCGACTTTAGTCAGCACTTTGATATCCTCCTTGGAACTTACGATCTGAAAAGATTCCACGCCACAATTAGCTACGCAACTCATACTTTAACCTTTGAGAATCCTCACGTTAGCATTCCATTTGAAACTTTATACCAAAAAATTCCAGTAAGCGTTCATAATGGCGAAGTTTTATTGCGCGAAAGACACTTTCAAGGTATCAAAATTCCCCATTCTATTCACGTTGCAAAAAACGGCTTTATAGACATTATCGACTTACCTATGCCTATGAAATTTAATAAGAGAATTGAAGTTGAGAACTTTTGTAATTATAATATAGTAAAAATTCCAACGACGCATTTTAATGAAAATAAAATCCGTACTTCGCACTTAAATAACGAAGAAAAATATAAAATTATAAATCTTTGCAAAAAATTTAAAGACGTATTTTACGACGAAAACAAAAATTTAACTTTCACGTCAGCTGTTAGACACGAAATTAAAACGAAGGATAAAAATCCAATTTATGTAAAGGGATTTCGGCATCCCAAAGCAATGCAGGAAGAAATAAAAAACAAATAAATAATTTATTAGATAATAAGATAATTCGACCGTCAATTTCACCGTACTCAGCTCCAGTTTGGATAGTACCAAAAAAAGCTGATGCCTCAGGTCAGAAAAAATTTAGATTAGTAATTGATTACAGGAAGCTCAATGATCATACTGAAAGTGATCGCTACTCACTTCCTCAGATAGATGAGATACTGGATAACTTAGGAAAAGCCAGTTATTTCACAACATTAGATTTAGCTCAAGGTTACCATCAGATTGAAGTTCATCCGGATTCTATTCGGAAAACAGCCTTTTCAGTTCCGCATGGTCACTTTGAATTTTTACGTATGCCCTTTGGTTTAAAGAATAGCCCAGCAACATTCGAAAGGTTAATGGACAATATTCTTAGGCCCTTTATTCATAAGTTTTGCTTCGTCTACATGAACGATGTCATTATTTTTTCCAAGTCACTGCAAGAACACTTAGTTCATATTGCGACTATTTTTGACACTTTCAGAAAAAATAATTTAAAAATTCAGTTAGACAAATCTGAGTTTCTCACGAAAGAAGTTTCTTTCTTAGGTCACGTAGTGACAACCGAAGGAATCAAACCTAACCCAGTAAAAATCGAAGCTATACAAAAATATCCTCTACCAAAAACAGTAAAAGAAATTAAATCATTTCTTGGTTTAATCGGTTACTACCGAAGATTCATACCCAACTTTGCAAAAATAACATCCCCATTTTCGAGATGTACTTGAAAAGGAGCAACTATCGACCCCACAAATCCAAATTATTTAGAATGTTTTGCAAAATGCAAACAATTGTTAACTAATTCTCCAGTCTTACAATATCCAGACTTCGAAAAGCCTTTTGTACTGACTACAGACGCCTCTAATATAGCTATAGGATCAGTATTATCTCAAAATAATCACCCTATTGCCTACTATTTTCGAACTCTAAATTCCGCAGAACAAAACTACTCCACTATTGAAAAAGAACTTTTAGCCATACTAGATTCTTGTAAACACTTCCGTATGTATTTATACAACCAAAAATTCACTGTAGAAACAGATCACAATCCTCTCGTATGGATCTACAAAATTAAAGACCCCACTTCTAGATTAGTCCGATGGAGACTTAAACGAGAAGAATATGATTTTGAAGTTAAATATAAAAAAGGCAAAGAGAATCAAGTTGCTGATGCTCTTAGCCGAGTCCAAATAAATGCCCTAAGCTCGAGTTCAGAATGTGCTGAACCCCCGAATTCAGAATGTGCTGAACCACCCGACAATTTCGACATAGACGATTTCCTTGCCGATTTTGACAACTTACAAAACAGTACTAACACACAACATACATCAGTTGAGAACCCTATCACTGGAATAGAGATTTCACCTGAACCAATTAATTTATCCTCAAACCAAATTATTTTTAAACCAGAGTCAAATAATTTTGAAATTAAATACAAAAGAATTTTTAACAAACACCGTTACACTGTCACTTTGACAAATAATTGGAAAACAGAAAAGCAAATACCTTCCAAAATATCCTTAGACCAAATCAAAAATTTGCAATAACAATCCCTCACGAATTTAGACCTTTTATCTGTAACTATTTTAAAGAAAAAATAAATTCCACAGTCAAAGCAATATTTTGCAATATACTACTTCAGGACATAGAAGAAGAAAACCAACAAATAGAATGCATAAAGAAATATCACGTAGAAAATCACAACGGAATAATTGAAACCTACAAACATTTAAAACAAAAATTTTATTGGCCCTCAATGCAGACAACTATTTCTAATTTTATCAATAAATGCGAAATTTGCCTAAAAAATAAATACGAACGACGCCCTTATAAACTTCCCCAATTAGGACCGTTGTTAGGTCAAAAACCTTTTGATATATTACATATCGATCTATTCCACTGCAATAAAAACCTGTATCTCACAATAATAGATTCTTCTTCCAAATACGGTCAATGCTATAAGCTCACCGACAAAACTTCCATTTCCATACTAAATAAATTAAGACACTACTTTTCGCACCACAATTATCCAAAAAAGATTGTATGCGACAGCGGCACCGAATTTAATTCCGCAGTCATTAAAGAATTCCTAAATATCCACAAAATCGAAATACATTTTACAACAGTAAACAATTCTTCCTCAAACTCTCCAGTAGAGCGCTTTCATTCAACTCTTATTGAAAAACTTAGGACCTTACAAGCCCAAAATCCAAATGATTCGTTAGATGACATTCTAACACACGCCATTCTTATTTACAACCAATCAATCCACAGTTCCACAGATTATTCCCCGTTCTCAATTCTGTACGGACCCTATGCAGAAGAAATACATTTCGACTTTGATCTTCCGATATACGAAACATATAATCAAAGACATAAAGAAGAACTCCAACCCTTTATTGCAGAACTATATAATAAACAGTCGATCGGATTAGCCAAGCGGGCTGGGCGGCTGGCTTCTCCTTCGCTTCAATGCGGAAGATGTCAGTTCGATACCCGGCTCGGTGTGCAGAAAACAAAAAGGCTAACGCAGCAGTTTAAAATTCTAAAATGAATCTGCGGCTTAGTCTAGAATATGCTGGTATCTGATCGGCCTATGGTGGAGCAGTACGGCAAGAGATAAGGGCTTGCGGCTAGGTGATACTCCTCCATAGATCCCTACCGGAAGGGTGTCGAACGCCTAAATACCGGGTATATATATATATATATATATATATATATATATATATATATATATATATATATATAATAAACAAAAACAAAAAAGACAACAACTTTTAGATAGACAAAACGAAAATGCCGAAGATATTCCGGAAATAGACCTTACAAAATCCCTATATGTTTCTAAGAAAAAACATAAGTCCAAATTACAAGCCCCTTTCTCCACTATTCATCCAGAAACGCAAGACAAAACAAAAATAATCGGTAAAACAGATAAACAAAATTTAACAAGCACTCACCTTAAATATGTAAAACGAATACGAAAACATGTAGATAAACCTACTTAAGACCCAAATTTTTCACAGGACAATCCTCGCCCTGGTCCATCCACTCAATATTCAAAAGATTCCGAATAATGGTTACTATGCTGAAGAGATAGGCAAATCAAGAGAAATCTCCCACTATCACAGACATTTTCTTCACATTCCACTAGACAAATTATCCGACAGTATTGACGCTAGTCCGACAAGCTATTTCAAAGATCACTTCAAAAATGCACCTCTCTCGCTACTGTACTCCCAATACACCCACATACAAGAACAAATAAAAGACGATCTACACAAGATTACGCGAAAACAGAAACGCGGACTTTATAATTTTCTAGGTACAGCCATCAAATACGTGACTGGAAATCCAGACGACTTTGACTTAGACTTGTTAAAATCACACATAATCTCTTTAGAAAATAAACAAAACGAAATCATAAAAAAATTTAATAACCAAATATCTTATGGAAACTCTTTTAACACGAGATTCGATAAACTTTTAGAAAAACTAAATTCTGATAATTCAATTCTCATATCTGCACTCAACAAATTATCAGCTGATTTTGACAGCTATATCATTCTACACAATGAGATAATAAATCTCCAAAATATAAACGAATTTCTAATGAAACTTATAAGAACCATTACTTTATCTGAACTTAATATCTCTAATATAGAATTATTCACTTTAAAGGAAATAATAGACCTTAAAGAGAACCTTCTCAAAATTTATCCCAGAAATTCAATTCCCAATAGTAATGAACACCCTTACGAACTTATAGAGTCAACAAAAACTTTAGTTTGTGTAACTTCAAATACAATGCTCATAATAATTAAAATCCCTATACTCCATGAAACTCCTTACACTACCTATAAAATCTATCCCATTCCAAACAAAGATCATGTTATGATTCTGCCACCTGCAAGCTACTATACAAATAATAAATGGTTCAACACTTGTATAGGACAAGGCGATAACATAGTTTGTTCCAACTATGTACAATCCAAATGTAACATACCCAATGTAAATAATTGCACAAAAACATTAATCAAAGAGAACTTTTTCCAAGAAACCAGCAAAGTCATATTGCTAGGAATAGTTCACCCAATGAGAATCCAGCAGATAGAAATTAATTCAACCAGCCTCTTGACGACAGATGTACCAATAATGATTGAAGGTATCCAATTTAATAAAAAGACGTCTCAAGACATTTCCATTCCAAAAATTGTTCCAATAAAATTAATACCAAACCATGAGATGAAAATCGAAAAATTAACAATCCCAGAGACACATGGCCAAATTCAACCAATAGATACCATAGAAGTACTACCCCGATTATCCATAGGACTGAGCACCACTTCTGTTATAATGTTTTTAACTATTTTAGCTTTCCTAATAATCTTCCTAATTAGGAAAAGAAAACGAATTTCCAAAATCCTATTTGGAGAAAAATTGCATCCTGCCCAGATCCAGATACTAGACGAGCTGATAGCCGAAGTAACCAAAACTTCGAGGACGAAGTCCCAACCAATGGAGGGAGGAGAAATGTAGCCATAAGCTCCCTTACTATTAAGAATCAGCAGATTCCGATATCCGACGTTATAAATAGGAAGAAATCAATATTTTTATTATTATTGTAATTATTATGTTTCAATAGTCAAGTTTAAATCATTAAATGTAGTAGTTTGTAGAATTTCTCAAAAATTGTAACTTTTTATTTTCGAAATAAAGATTTTTTTTTGGGAATATCGACGTTGAAGAAACATTTCTTTATATATATATATATATATATATATATATAAATATATATATATATATATATATATATATATATATATATATATATATATATATATATATCTACGGCATAAAGTGGACTCCGCCCATGTTAAAATTCAGGTTCATCATGCACACCGATATACGGAGCTCACTTGACCATTCCATAATATTGGCTCTGTCGATTCGTCAACATGTATAGTTTCATAATTTTTAAAAATTTTGTGGAGCCCTTAAGTACCCCTGTATCATGAATGTATATTGCTTAGTTCACGTGTATATCTTATAGGGGTCGTTCAGATCTTTTTCATTGTATATTGGAACCATAGGTATATCGGTTTAAGTAAGCTCTGATAGTTTGCCAACTCTGCCATTAAGCTGTATACTTCTCGCGTATAGTCTGAACGGTTTATATGGACTCCTTATTTTTGTTATCATTCAAACGCATTACATTGTGTAACAGATATGAATACTATTAACTACCTGTTTTTGGTAGGTACGTGCTTTTCTAAAAATAGCTTTATAGATACAAAAGGATTTTGTTACCAAATTGGATTTTTTTCACATGCGGAAATTTCCTAATGTATTTTGTTAACGTGAGTATGTCTTCATACGTTTTATTTAAGAATTCGATAGATAAGAACTTCTTTTATTTTATCCATTGTTTTATGATATCTTTTATACAGATTTTTTATTATTTTATTTCTTGTTTTATCTGTGTACTACAGATAATTCTGGATAGAAAGTTATCTCAAAATAAATTTTGAAGTACTAAAATAAATATTTTTGTGTAAAAATGGATAGTAGTGCACAAAAAAAAGAAGAATGCTTAATTTATCTAACAACAATTATACCACCTCACCCATATTACATACTTACACCCATATTACATACTGAATGTTTTATCTCCTATTTATTGGTAATATGTAGTCAATATAAGTGTAGTTAGTGTCAAATTTGCAATGATCAATATAAGTAATAACTTACTGACTGTACTTTACATGTTTAGTTCAAACAAATAAACCTTGTCCCTTCAGAAAAGAGCGATTGGAATGGCAAAGTCAACTAAGAAAGTGTAATGAATCTTGTATCACCCCAGATTTACACAGGTTAACCGGTGTTTGAAGGCAAGAGTCCTCATTGCAGATTTAAGAAAGATAACTACCATAAGGAAGTTCCTTTCGAGGGTTCAGATGGCGAGAAGCAGCTTATTTTTTTTGGTATGTCTTGCAGATGTGTTGGTCTAGCTAGTTTTTCCTCGATTCTAGTCATAAAATGGGTTGTTATTCGTGGAGTGGATGTTACGAATCTAGACTTTGTTTCTTTTGTTCTCTAGCTACTTATCTTCGGATATTATGTGGATTGATAACTACGATATTGTAGAGCTTATGTATGGATGTGAGTCTTAATATCCGCTGAATTTGGCTGACTAATTTATAGCTAAATCTACGTGTTAAGTATGTATTGATATCACCCATACAAGCAAGGTATATTCGGCAGCAGAAGCATAGAGTTCAAGCGTCTACGTTTTAAGAGTGGAAGGATGTGCTTCCCATTTTTAGCTGACAAGTTCGCGAAGAATATTATTTTTCTGGTTCTAGTTTTCCATTTAGGTTTAACCAAAGTTCTGTGAATTACAAAGTGTGTTTAAGGATTTCATGACACTATTGGTTCAGGTATATGTTCAAATTTGTGAAAGCGTCTCTGTTAGGGACATTGAAGGAGCCCGACTGACTTTTTCCAGGGTTTGGCTTAAAATTAATTTATAATCGATTTTTATTCTGTTTAAGATATGATATTTAGATTTTTCTCCGCTTCAGCAACAAAATTTTTTGGTTGTGCAACAATAGATGTATCGTCTACAAAATAAAAGTCCTAGTATTTACTGGTATGGGTTGTGTAAATATTATACAGTGTAGGTGCCATTACGGTACCCCAAAGGAGACCGTTCTACTACGTTCTCCATCTTCATCTTCTAATCTATTGAGTGATACGGAAAATCTTCTGTTGTGTAGGCATACGCGGATAATACAAGTGAGTTTATTACCTAAGGGGATATCACATAGATTTTGGAGAAATGTGCTTTAATTTAAGGTGTCGTAAGCAGAATTTAGATTGACAAATACCACTCCTCATGTCTGATATTTTTCATATGCGTCTTCGCTGTGTTGGGCAAGATTTAGTATGTGTAACGAACATGATCTATCCTGTCATATATAGCCACTTTTATCTTTAAATTGAAGTTTTTCTTCTAATATCGGTTTATATTAAGGATCATATGCAGAAGTATTTTGTATAGCTGAAAAAATAAATAGATAGCCTTTGTGGTCGTTGGGGTTTTTGTCAGGTTTAAGCAAGGCCACAACTTTGTCTTTGCTTTGCTTGTCTACACACTTTGTATATTAGCCATTGTTGTATTTTTTTGTCCAAATTTTATAATTAGTTTTGTGCTTAGATCCTCAGTCAGGAGCCGTAATATTGTTCATAATATACGTGGATAGTGGATCCAAACTTGCTCAGCTTGATCAAGGCACGAAAGATTGGATACCTGGGCCACATCCTGAGAGGGGGAAAATACGTAATCCCTCAACTAATTATCCAAGGAAAGATTGAGGGCAAGAGAGGAGTAGGTCGCAAACAAATGTCGTGGCTGTGAAATATAAAGAACTGGACAGGCGTAACTAACACTGGCGAACTTTTGCATGCCGCAAAAGACAGACGTCTGACCTTAAGATAATTCGCCAACGCACTATAGGTGCACGGCACCATAAGAAGAAGAAGCATCCAAACTCAACATCGTTGAAAGGTTTCCTCAGCTGACTTGTTTGTCCTCTCTCATTTTATGTTTTTCTTTGCCGTCATTTATTATGTTTATTTCGTTATTTTCAGCGATCAGCTTAATACCAAATACCCTAGGTTTAGCCCTCTATTTGCTTCCTGCAGTAGAAATACGTCGCATTTGTGTTAAGCGCATATGTCTGATAAGCTTAAGTAAAGTAGAGTATCTTTATCTGTAGATATGTCCTTAATATTTATAGACATAATTAGAATAGTTGGTCCTAAAAAGGATCGAATTGACAAAAATCATATTGAATGGGTGATTGAAGAATTAACCGATTTAACAATTATTCATTACCCAGAGTACGCTCGATTGCGGTGGTCTTATTGTTACTTCAAATTTCGTGAAGGCTTCCACGATGAACTTCATAAAATGACTAATCTTTTACTTTTCAATAAAAATTTAAATTTTACATACTGTTACTTTTAGACGATATTTCGAGTCAGATTTGTTTAGTAATAACTGTACTTAATATATATTCTCTTTGTGAAAAGTAAATGAGCTTGTAATATCGGTTTACAACTCATATATGGATAATAAGGAAACAAACAGGTTAAAATGTGACAACAAACTGCTATATAACAGTACGAGACAATATTCATAAGCTATCAGCTGTAAAAGTCATTGCCTTTTTTTCTGTCGTATCATATTTTAGCATATTATATTTTGAGTGAAATTGATCCTCAATTCGTCTAATAATATTAAGTTTTTAAAACAGCTGTGTTTTTATGCTCATTCGTTCACCTTTTGTAAAGCAGTCTGTGTAAATATAAGGGATTTATATATTCTTTTCATTTCGTACTCTTTTCATTTCATAATTATAGTTTTCTTGCTTTTATTTTCTATGGTAATACATATACATACCCAATTCAAAAGGGTGAAAATCAGCGAGTTCTAAATTGAACATAAACATTATTCTCTCTTTCTCCCTATACCTTATATAAAGATCATCGTCATCGTATAGTCCGAACGCAACAAGATTCTATTGCCTTTTCTTGTTTTTTTTTTCTCCTCATTCCTATTGAAAATAAAGCCACGTAAATTCCGTTTATAAAAGTTATGTAAATATTTCTGAAATGCCTTTCCTAGGATAATTATTTAAGCCTAGTTCGTTTGATTACATGTAATTGATTTGATAGTCGACAACAGATAAGTATTGATTGTAGGTAGGATAGCAGGTGTTGATAAATATGATGAGTCGATAGATAGGCCCGTTATTCCTAAATCTGACCGTATGTTACCTCCCCCTTCATTTGTGGGGCATCCTCCCAATTTAACTTGGCAATGCAGTTATTATAGACTCTTTGGATAAAGCCAAAGCAACTTTAGCATTGAGATTTAGTTTCTTGTACGACGTTGCTATCTTTATATATGTGTTTGACCTTGGAATTAGTTCTGTTCGGTATTGGTTAGTACTCGGACCTCTGTAAGTCGGAAAATACCTCTGCTGGCTTTTCCAGCAATCCTGGTTTTATTAATACTTTCTCGTTACGTATCCACACATTAGCACTGGTTTGATAACTATTTTATATATTCTGACTTTAGAGATTCGAATTACACTTCTGGATTTAAATTGCCAAACTTAAATGGAGATTCGCGGGTCAGACTGCTAGACAAAAAGACCAACGTTGGAATACTACAATACAACATTGGAGACCTTACGAAAGTAAACTACCAAGAGGAAGACCACAGATCAGATGGGTTGATGATATTAAAAGAATAGCCGGAACGAATTGGAAATATGTTGCTCAGGATGAAGACCGATGGAAGGAGTTGGGAGAGGCTATGTCCATACGTGGACGATACAAGGCTAAGAAGAAGAAGAAGAAGATGCTTTTTAGCAAGTTGGTACTTGCTCTTACTTCTAAATTGACAGATCAGCTGTTTAACGGCCTGTACTGAACTTTCTTCTTCATTTTGCAAATATATATATGAAAACTAATAAAACTCTGGCATACCGTTGATTAAAATATTGGATACCCTATACTATTGAATCAACGGAAATACTAAGATCACACGGGGAGAATATTATGGTTTATTTCTGGTTTCGTCATAATTTACACTGAAATTACTAACAAGAGAGTGCTCTCACTTCCACATGTTCAAATTGATATATAGTACCAACAGATGCTAGTTATATACCATCAGTACTAATAAAATGGAAACTATCAAATTAATGTCAATTTCTTTGAATAATCAAAACAATCGAAAATATATACCAAAACAACACAATAAAAGTAAAAGTAGAAGAAGAACTAACCGACCCTATTGAAATGACAAAATAAATATATTGACCGATAGCTTTTGTGGTCGTTGGAGTTTTTGTCAGGTTTAAGCAAGGCAACAACTTTGTCTTTGCTTTGTTTGTCTGAAGACTTTGGATATCAGTAACTGTTGTATTTTTGGTCCAAATTTTATAATAAGCTTTGTGCTCAGATCTTCAGTCAGTGCCGTACTATTCTTCATTATATACGTAGATAGTGGATCCAAGCTCAACATCGTTAAAAGGTTCCTTCAGCTGACTGGTTTTGTCCTCTCTCATTTTAAGTTTTTCTTTGCTTCTTTGCAGGCAGAGATAGCACTTTTACATTTATTATGTGATTTTCAGCGATCAGCTTAATACCAAATACACTATTTTTTGCCCTCTATGTATTTTCTGCACTAGAAATACGTCACATTTGTGCTAAGCGCATATGTCTGATAAGGTTAAGTAAAGTAAAGTGTCTTTATCTCTAGATATGCCCTTAATATTTATAGACATTATTAGAATAATTGATCCTAAAAAGGACCGATTTGACAAAAATCATATTGACCGGGTGATTCTAATTAGCCGATTAATTAATTATTCATTACCCAGGGTACAACTGATTACGGTGATCTTATTTGTACTCAAATTTTCGTAAAGGCTTTTCTTTTGAACCCCATAAGAAATGGCTAATTAACTTTTCATTAAAAATAATTTTACACACTGTTACTTTTCGACGATATTTCGAATCATATTTGCATAGTAATAAGTATAGTTAATATGGAGTCTCTTTGTGAAAAGTAAATGAGTTTGTAATATCGGTCACAACTCATATATGAATGATAAGGACATAAACGGTTAAAATAAGTGCACAGAATTTTAACTAAATATATCGGCGCCATTGTTTAGGAGATGGATTTATCCCAGAGATTAAAGGTTAAATGTATATTCCAGGTTCTATCTACGTATTTTCATTACTTAAAAAGTATATTTAAAATAAAGCCCTTAAGAATCTATGGAAATTAGCAAATTAAAAAATACAGACATAATTATTCTGAATGACAAAATTGAGACAAACAGTTGCCTCAAGTATTGTTTATATTGTAAAGGTTATCGTCATAGTATAGTCAGAACGCAACAAGGTTCTATTGGCTTTTCTGCTTTTTGTCTCCTCATTCCTATTGAAAACTTAGCCACGTAAATAACGTTTTAAAAATATATATCAATATTTCTGTAGTGCCTTTCCTAAGATAACTTTTTTTAAGCCTACTTCGTTTGACTACATGTAATGGATTTGATAGTTCCCAACAGATAAGTATTGATTGTAGGTTGGATAGCAGTTGGTTGTACAGGCATGTGTTGATAAATATGATGGGTCGGTAGGTAGTCCCATTATTCCTAAATCTGACCATATGTTACCTCCCCTGTTGATTCGTGGACGTCCTAAGGGCATTTTTTCTCTCGGGGCATTCTCCCAGTTTAACTTGGCAATGCAGTTATTTTTTTTTTTTTTTTTTTTTTTTTTTTTGGGAGGTGGAATCTTCTAAAGACCGTCTGGGATCGGGTGTTAGCCCTTTACCCAGGTGTGTCGGATTCAATCTCTTACGCTTCACCGCGTGACGAGACCGCCTACCGACTAAACCACCCCCTCTTTCTCCGACCGATGGGCCCGGAACCGCTCTTAGCGAGCATATCTGGCCCATCAGCCTTACTCTTAACTTCCCTCTGGCACTTTTCGCGTGCATTACATGGATTTGACGGCCTCCCGGCCTCCCTCACCAGCACAAGGCTCGGGCGAGACTGGTCGGTGAAGCTACCGTCCTGCTCAATCCTCATTCTGGCGAGACAGCCTGGTTGCCACCCCTTCCACATTGAAACTAACGAGTAGAACCAGTTGGCAATTAACAGTAACACCATTCATTCATACTTTCATCAATTCAGTTCCGCATTCATACCCTCATTCACTAATTTTCGGGGTATCGGGACATCCGACGGGATTGGATGTAAAAAGTCTTTTCCCGTCCCATGTCCCGCGGCCCCGACAATGAAATAAAATAAATAAATTAATAAATAAAAATAGATAAAAAATAAGTTAAAAGTAATGTAGATAAAAAATAAAAATAAAAACAACAGCTAAAATTGGTATAGATAAGATATAGTAAAAACGAAAGTAACTTGAATAAATAAAATGCAATAAAATAAGTAAATAAATAACACATTTTTTAAAACAGTAAATAAATATAGCGGTCACTCCATCTGCAGCCGCCTCTCTTTCTCTTCCTTGTGCTTTATGGTTTTTGTAACAAAGGCAATGATCAGTTCGAAATCGTGCTTGCTGTCGATGGCTTTATCGATCAGCTCGTGAGGCTCGCCTAGTGGAGATCCCAGGCTCAGCTGCAGTTCGTTTCGCCCCGTGTGGTATGCAGGGCAGTCGAAAACAACATGCTGCGCATCGTCCACCACTCCACACTCAGGACATAGATCGTCTCCGGACCTACCGATTCTGTGGGTGTATTTCCGAAACGATCCGTGCCCCGTCAGAAACTGCGTGAAGTAGTAGTTGACGCGCCGATGCCGACACCCGTACCATCTCACTACATCCGGGACCAGGGACCTCGTCCAGGCCGCCTTTTCGACTTCGGCTGCCCATTCCCTCTGCCACATCTCCAAGCTTCTGGCTCTTTCTTGTGGCCCTGAACCAACCGCCCCGTTGCCCCTCTGATACATTCGAGCTCTTTCCCTGGCCAGGATGTGCACGGGTACAGAACCAGCCACTACCTGTAAGGCAATGGTAGATACAGTTCTGTACGCGCTGCACACCCTGATCAGAGGTTTCCTTTGAGCCCTAAGGAGCATGTCCTTATATTTCTTCATCTGGAGGACCTCATGCCACACGGGGGCCCCGTATAAGATGATCGATAATATTGATTGTAACATAACTGATCTCTTCTGAGATCCGGGCCCCCCTATGTTTGGCAATAATTTGTTCAATGCTGAGGTCCTCCCTTCCGCCTTTCGACATGCTTCTTGTATGTGCTGCCCAAAGGTAAGTCGGTCGTCGAAAGTAATACCGAGATACTTGACTGTCCTTTGGGGTCTTATTTCGGAGCCTTGATATTTGAAAACCAAGTCATCCCTTTTCCTTGGTCCTCTCAGAATTATTATCTCTGTTTTGTCTACTGCTAATTTTAAGTCGTTCTTCTCGATCCACGCCGCGGTCGTGTTTATTGCTTTATTTACCTTTTCTGTTATGCCCCAATTCTTATCATCCTCAACCAATAAGGCTAGATCGTCTGCGTATGCTATCGCTTTGACTCCTTGTCTCTGCTTGTGAATTTCTAGTACCCCATTGTATAACATGTTCCAGAGTAAGGGTCCCAGGACTGACCCCTGGGGTACTCCCGCGGTCATTTGTTTCTTTTTCTTCTTGGATATGCATACGGATCGTTCCGAAAGGTAGTCCTTTATTATATTGGACATATATTCCGGAGCCCCGCTTTCGACTATTCGGTCTACTATGAGGCCCCAGTTTGCTGAATTAAAAGCATTTTTTATGTCCAACAGAACAAGAACTACCCATCTTTTCTTGCTTGATTTGGCCGCGTTCCTTATCCAGGTCGCGGCGTCGATTGTCGATCTGCCTTTCCTAAATCCGTACTGTTGGTTGGATAAGACTTTCTCATCTTCCAACATGCCTTCCAGCCTCTTCTTGATAAGTCTCTCGTAAAACTTACCAAGGCAGTCCAGAAGGCATATTGGACGATAAGAGGTCGGTGAATCAGGGGGTTTCCCGGGCTTTAGGAGTAGAACCAAGTTTGCCTCCTTCAAGTCCTTGGGAAACTCTTGTTTCTGCAGTAGATCATTAAATATTCTTCTGATCAAACCTGGTTTCTCAGTTGCTATTATCTTTATTGCCTCTGGTGGCAGCCCGTCAGGGCCGGGAGCTTTCCCTGTCTTCGTATCCTGACCAGCGGTTTTCACCTCTTCTTCTGTGAACTCCTCTATCATGGTTGGGAAAACCTTGGTGAAATCTGGCATGTCCTTGGTGGGAAAGAGGAGTTCAGCTGATCTCATCCGCTGGTCTTCGTCGAGTCTATATGGGGCCATTATCTTTAAGGTCTTCATTGTGATTTTGTATGCATCACCCCATATATCCTCGTCGAGTGCTTTTATCAGGGTCTGCCACTTTTCTTTTTTCTCTTTTTTTATTGTATTATTTAATCTTTTCTTCAAATCCTTGTATGTATCTTTAAGCTCGAGGTTGCCCTGGCTTCTCGTATAATTCCTTCGAGCTCTGAGGCATCTCTCCCGTAGATCTTCTATCTCATCTGTCCACCAATAGGGGGATTTTTTTCCATGTTTCTTCCTCTCCGTAGCCAATTTTGCCGCATTTTGTAGAGCTGTTCGAAGTTGGCCGAGGTCAGAAATCTCATCTTCATTTATTTTTCTGACCTCCGATAGGTACTTGTTTTTGTTGAAATATGATTTTGCTGTACCTATCGACCGCTTTATCCCCCCTTTAACCTTTACCTCAAATTGTATATATCGGTGGTAGGTGAAGAGCTGATCGTCGAGTACATCCCACCCGTACACATTCCTGGATAGCCCTTCGCTCGCGAATGTGATGTCAATGTGTGATTGGCTGGCCCCCCGTACGAAGGTTGGCTTATTGTTGTTCAGCACTTGGAGGCCAGCCTGGGCTATCCATTCATTCCAGAGTTCCCCCTTTTTGTCGTTTATGGGGGAACCCCATTGTCTGGACTTCGCATTTATGTCCCCGGCGATCAGTATTTTTTTTTCGTTTATAGCGGCACCCATTATTTCATTAACGATTGTTTCGTATCTCATCATAGGGATGTTTGGAGATACATAGCATGCCAGGAGGCTGAAATCCCTCAACCTAATGAGTAAATGATTTCCTCCCCTGACAATGCTCTGCACTCCGACATCCCTATTTTTAATGAGCACCGCTACATTTTTCCCCTCGTCTTGTATCCACCCACCGCCTGTCGTTATCTTTTTGTTAGGTTCGGGTACGATGAGCAGATCTATATTTAGCTTGCAGGCTTTTGCGTAGATGAGGTCGTGCGCTCGGCGCGCTCTGCCTACGTTCACCTGCAAAATCCTTATACCAGGTTGATCTTTGGGGTTCATTATGGTTCAGTTCCCTGAGGTCGCTTCTGCAGTGGATTCGCGTCTTATATTAAAATTAAAATTCTTATAGACTAGGATAAAAAAATAAATAAGTATAGATAAAATTAGTGTATAAATAAAAAGTTTATAAATATAATATGTATAAATAAAATAAGATAGATAAAATATATAAATAAAATAAGAAATGTGTGTATATATAAAATTTTTAAATAAATAAAGTATATAAATATGTAAATATAATAGATGGCATTTAGTAAATAACGTAGATATAATGTTGTAGTACTTGGATGCCTTTATCCATGAAAAGCTGAGAGAGATGGCTTCCTGTCCCGCCGGTGGGCTGTATAGGGATATGCAGTTATTAGAAAGCCTTTGGATGTAGCCAGCATAACTTTGGCGTTGAGATTTAGTCTCTTGTATGACGTTGCTATCTTTATATATCTGTTAGACCTTGGCATTAGTTCCGGTTCGGTATTGGTTAGTATTCGGACCTTTGTAAGTTGGAAAATAATTCTGATGGCTTTTCTAGTAATCCTGATCTAATTAATACCTAAGTTTTACTTACATTGTTTTGTCAGCGTTCTCGTCACGTTTTCAGTCAATAGCACTGGTTTAATCACTGTTTTATATATCCTGATTTTAGGGATTTGTATTAGACTTCTGGATTAAAAAGTGTTATGTGGGTTATATTTACATCAGTTAGCTACCTGAATATTCCATTTTATTTCTTATGTGACAGTGTTATCTACGATACCTAAAACGCTGCAATCTTTCAAAATTATATGGGTTTATTGTTACGTTATGCCCTACTCTACGTCCTCTCTCTTGTATGTTAAAGAAATTTATTTAGTTTTCTCATTACTTACTATCAGACCGTTTTTTGCTGCTAATAGTAATATTTTATAGCATTCTAATATTTAATCTACGCATTAAATCCGGATAGCAAATAGATATTTTTCACTTTCTCGGAGAAATAATATTCTAACATACAAAATGCTATTAAATTGCCAAAACCTTTCTTGCATATTATATTTACTTATGAGGGACAGCAGCAATATCAGTACCATAATAAGGCGTATAGTCCTGGACTGGCTAATCGTTGGATAATTGGAAGCATGAGTGTAGCAGTTATAATGTTTTCGGGACTGCTACCTGGTATCGGGGAGCAGAGATATCAGTACCAAGTTAGTGCATATAGGAATTGTTGCTTGAACTTTATTATTATTAAACAGCACTATATTTCCTAGTAAAATCCTCATGACTTTACAGTAAGACAAATTTTCGAACGTTGGTTATGGAAACATCATGTACATACCACCGGATTCCCTAGATCGACATTCAGCAAAATTCTTTTAATAATGATGCGGGAGTAAAAATATAAATATCTGGGAGCTTACATCAACAAAGAATTAGATTCAGACTAAGAAATCAGGGTACGAAGAGAAATGGCAAGGGCAGCGTTCTTAAAATTTAAGCAATTGTTCTGTGACAAAAATCTTAATACTGCGCTGAGACTGAGGTTTGTTGAATGTTACGTCTGGTCTCAACTATTGTACGGAGTAGAAATATGGACGGTAAAAGCGAAAATAGTTAGGAAGCTTCAAGCCTTTGAATTTTAGATATACCGGAGAATGTTGAGAATTCCATGGACTGCCAGGGTCACCAATTATTAAGTGCTGAGAAGGATGGGTCGAGACAAAAAATTGTTGAGAACAATAAAAGTACGCAGGACTGCATACCTGGAACACATACTAAGGAATATAAAGTCTTCTGCAGGCCATCATGCAGGGTAGAGTCGATGGCAAAAAGGGAATAGGTAGAAAGAGGAAGTCATGGCTGCGAAATATTCGTGACTGGACAAACATGACTGTAGACGAACTATTCCACGTTGCAAAAGACAGAGATACTTTTAGAAATGTGGTCGCCAACCTCCGTTAATGGGGACGGCATAGGAAAAAAAATAATGATACGCTAAACAAAAAAAAACAGAGATGAAGATAGGCGTCAAGAAATTCTGTGTTATAAAACAGTTGAATAAAATACAGATTCTCGATTAAAACATTCAAAAATTTAATGAACAGCTTACTAAAATAGAAATAACGTCTATTTAAAATGCAATTCATTAATGGCTCAAGGTACAAAGGAGTCCTAGCATCTGCTAATGATATTGATCTTATAAGAAACTCTCTCCGCAAACGACATCTTCAACAAAGTGAAGAGAGCACGAAAAATGTTTTACTTAAAATCAACAAAATAAAAACCAAATACAAGCGAATCAACAGAAGAAAGCAATTCAATACAGAGCATAATTCACTTAAGACCTATTTTAATACATGAATGCGAATCATGGACAATGACTAAAATAAATAAGGAAGAACTCAACATATTGCTACAAATCCGTATAGAATAAGAACACATACTAAATAAAGAAAGTTCTTATAAATCTATTGTTTAGGAAAATAAATCGCTTGAGGTAGATCGGACACATGCATAGACGCCAAGATGTCAAACTTGGTTAAAAAACGTAAACTAATTTTTGAAACCAAATTCAGTATTTTGCTTTAATCTGTGCCTTCTAATAATTGCAAGGAAAAACAGAAGTTGATATAACTGTTATTAGAGACATGGGGAATCTAAAAATTGCATTCCACAACATATCTCCTCAACTAAGCAAAAATCCTTAACGAATTGGTTTCTAGTACTCGTACAGAGTATATCGGAATAAAAGGAAAAAGACAGTTAAGCAAGAAGAAAAGTGCAAGCATTTACGTTTTAAGGGTGAAAGGATGTGCGCCCCATCTTTAGCTGACAAGCTTGCGGAGCATACTATTTCTGGTCCTTAGTTTGCCTTTTAGTTTTAAACAAGATTCTGTGATTGACAACGTGCGATATAAACTATCTACAAGGTATTTATAGGAAATTCAGAGTTCGAGGATTTCATCACACTATTGGATGTTCAGTTTTGTGAAAGCGCCTGTGTTGGGAAAATTGAAGGAGCGTTCCTAAGATTTTCGGGGTTTGGCTTAAAATTAAATCGTAGTTCATTTTTAATATATTAAAGGCATCTATTAGATTTTTTTTCACTCCAGCAACAAAAGTTTTTGGTTGTGCAATGTATGGTCTACATGAAAATCCTAGTATCTACTGGTATCTGTTGATCATTTGTGTAAATGTAATACAGTGTAGGTGCCATTACGCTACCCAAGCGAGACCGTTTGTCTGCGTTCTCCATATTACCATTGAATGATACGAAAAATCTTCTGTTCTGTAGATATACGCGAATAAAACGATGTTTACAGTTTGTCATACAGTTTTTGGAGAAATGTCCTCTAATTTAATGTGTCGTAGGCGGCATTTAGATTGACAAAAACCACCCCTGATACCTGATATCTTTCGTACTATTACGTACGTTATACGTATTACGAATAAAAATAAATAAGCAAGAAGAATATAAGTGAACCATATTTAAAATAAGTGACAGAAAAAAGAATATTATATATCCATTTACTTCTAAATTAAAAATAAAATACTCGTATGCCTGATAACGAAAGATACAAAATTTACAAGCGACAAAGTATTTTTTAAAACAACCGAACATATTATATGTAATAATTGTAATATATATGTTGGCTATAATCAAATTACCATAAAGTCACCGAAATATTTTATCTGAGTAATGACTCACTACTGATTGCTACGTTACGTTATACGATACATTTATAGTTAAAAGCGGAATTAGGTGTTATGCCTACTTATTATTTTAGTATCTGTTACAAGTTACATACTAAAGTATTATAGTAAGATATTGAATTCCCTACATTTAAAAATTGAAATATTGAAATTAGACAGTAAAAAATTATAATTTTAAGATTGATTTACAAATTATTATAATTTAAATTTTACTACTTGATGAAACAAATATTGTACATTATAAAACGTAGCAATCGAAACATAGGAACGTACATTTATATAATAAATTTTTCAGTGTCAATGCATTAAAAAAATACTAATACATAAAAATTGCCTTTTCCAAGCTTATAACAGACACTAACTTAAGTTTAAAAATAATTAAAGCAAGTAATATAAATTACCACCATAAAATATTTAACTACATTAACCAAGGATTTGTGAAATTTCGGGATGACTAAATTGATTGATATTTAAATAAATTTCAAGTTCCAAAACGTACCTGCTGTAAAATTTAAAAATCTACGACTAATCAAATTATTGGCAACATCGGAGGAGTTTAGTTGTGTACGGGGAAGAATACATACGGATCCCAAAAGTGTTTTACCCTATTACGGAGTTCATTTAATCCTACGTATTGGTCGGAGTCTACATAAAGCGCTACCCAGATAATAATATACACGGTGTATATTCTCCTGGAGTTAGTATAATACCGTTTTAGTACGGGGCCCACATTAACCGCTAGGTCTATATATATAATATATATATATATATATATATATATATATATATATATATATATATATATATATATATATATATATTGAAATGATTTCAATGTGTTAAAAAGGATACAACTTAAATGGATTTTTATATGAGTTTGTTGTTCATGAATTTCATGAAGCCATCACAATGTGGGTTCGACTCTGAAATAAAAGAGAGAAAAAGATTAGTAAATTGTTAAATAAATTAATTTTGACTTACCTGGTATAGCGTTAATAATTTCTTAATAGTATAGTTGCCTAGTGTATAGGTGAATCGTCTAAACCTTAAAAAGAACAAAAAAAGAAGAATTCTTAAAAAATATTTAAACATAGAAATTTTAAAAAAACGTCAGAAAATAAACTGTCAAGCAAGTCTGTGGGAGCTAAATTAATAGGGGTTTTGTTAAATAAGAAATTACAATGATGTGGAGATGAAAAGAATAAGTTGTATTAGCATTGTAATAGAATAAGTTTTATATCTGAACATTTTTTTTTATATATTCCCAAATTAGATGTGATTAAAGTGATTATGAGAAATTAATGTGGATTGACAAATGTGTCAGAACAGGACAGTTTTATGGTTTAAAAAAAATAGAAGACGAAAAAAAAAGAACGTTGGTTGCTGTTAGCAACGGATAATAGGTTTTTTTGGGAGGCCGACGAGGATTTTTTTTCGACAAAGGGGAGCCCTGAAACTGTGGAATAGGTCGGGAGTGTTTTTTTTAACTCGTCTAATTAGAATTTTAGTTTTTCCACAGTTTCCACAGCAGAGATATCCAGAATTTGTTTCAGAGAGTAAGAGAAACAATTTGACTTATAAATTATTATTGGAGTACAGAAATGTCATTTAAATTGAGAAAATTAAAATTCATGAATTAACATAATTGCGATAGGCCTTAAAAAATAGAAAATATTAATGATCATTAAATTAAAAATAGAATAGTACGTACCTTAACTTCCGAAGAGAGGATTGATATTCCAGTTTCACCGATTATTTTGCGAGTAGTTAGTTTTCTTTAAATAAATCAGAACTGTTTTAAAGTGAGGTTGGATAATAATTTTGGGGATCATTTGAAATTTTGATTATATTTGAATGCAAGTTAAAAGTCAGCGGAATAAAGTGTTCATTTTCTTTTTCTTTATAGTTCATTTAAACACTTTATAAAGTTGCAATATTTATTTAGTTTTTAGGTACTTGTAGAGAGCCTCCACATTTTGTAATAAATTTTTATTGGCACGACACTAAACCACATTAAGATTTATACGATTCCTATTTTTATAAATTTTTAAAGGCTACCCAAGTTGCAGACGAATTTTATTGTTTATATTAAATTTGTTCAATATTAATAAATAACGTGCTTCATTTGGGTTAATTTATCAAAAGTCTAAAGTAAATTTTGGTTTAATTTCTTTTTGAACTCTACCAGGAGACTACAGAGTCGAAGTCACACAGTGACAGATTGCTTAGAACACATAATTGAGCTAGCTGATGTATATATTAAATTAAACAACGAACCACATATTTTAAAAATTACAACATTTATTATAAATAAAAATAAAATTAATAAAATACAACTTTTTCAATTGACGCTAACATCGTGGGGCCTCTCGGAAAACAGAAATAAGGGTGTTTTTAAGCAGATTTATTAATATTACACAGATTAGAGTAAAAATAAATTGGTGTGATTAGTGTTGCAGAGATTCTGGGGCAGTTAAAGTTAAATTTGAGAATAAATAGATATTAGGATAAAATGGCAGACCGAATGACTTTAAGAAATGGAAAAGAAGTCGTACCGAAAGAGAGTAAAGGAGAACAGGTGTTAGAACAGGAACAGGATATACAGGTAGATGAAGAAAGCAGAGGAGGATCAGGAGAAGTTGTAGTATATTTAGAGCAAGGCATACAAGAAGCAGGACAAGGTGATAGAGAGGGAAGTCTAACAGATAGTTTGAGAGAGGAGTTGGATGAGACAGTGAGAGATAGACGTGATGAAAGTGAGGATGAAAGTAGAGTGCAGGAGGAGAGACGCAGGGAAGGAGATGTTGGAGAGTCAGGGATGACACAGATGGATATGAGGCAAATAATGCGGATGCTACAACAGATGGATCATAATATTAGGGGGGATATGCACAAAATGGACAGTAATATTAACAATATTAGGGGGGATATGAACAAAATGGAAAATAATATTAAAGGAGAACTTAGGGGAGAGTTAATTAAAATGAGGGAAGAAATCAAAGAAGAAGTGAAGATAGTAAGGGAAGAGATGCTACACATTACCCAAGGTTTAGAAGAGAAAGTAGAACAGGTCAGAGGAGAAAGTGAGAATTTTAAGAGGAATGTACAGGAGGAGATATCCAGAGAAAAGGCCATAATTAGAGCGGAAATAGGACAGGAAATTGGGAGCAGATTTATAGAGTTGGGACATCCATTCAAGAAAATTTACCAAGGGAAATAAACAAAGAAGTTAATAAGCAGAATAAAGAGATTGTTAGGGAGGTAGAAAGTGTTAAAAGGCAAACTCAGGATCATGAGGAAAAACTTACCATTATCAAAAACAATATAAAGATGGGATTGCAGAATTTGGAACTGGAAATGGGTAGGCATGCAAATCAGGCGGAAAAGGGAGATAGAGTATTACAGGGACAAGTTGAGGAATTGAGAGAGAAATTTAAAAATGCAAGTGAGGAGATTCAGCGTTTGGAATCAAATCTAGGACAAACAAGGGGAGTGAGTACTGTGATGCCGAGTTATAATGATGGGGGAATTAAGTTTGACGGAAACCTGAATCACTTACATCCTAGAATATTTGTAGATGTAGATCCGATAGAACTGAAATTGAATATTCGAAACATGTTAGTGGGCATGCCATTATTATGGTTTTGCAATAATGAAAATTCCATAAATAATGTGCAGGAATTTGAGGCCAAGTTTATTAACTATTTTTGGGGAGAAAACCAACAGGCTAGTTTCAGGGAGCGGTTGTATTTTGGGAAATTCAATTATGAAAAAAGTACTAACTACAATCTGTACGCAATGCAGTTATTCCAGACAGCACAATACTTAGAACCGGCTATGCGAGAAGAGGAGATTGTCCTATACATCGCCAGGCAATATAACCATAACATGGCGGAAACAATAGCTCTCCACAATATAAAGACGATGGAAAGTCTGACAGAATATCTTCAGAGGATTGAGAGGAGTGTAGGGACGCAGAATCGAAATGGACAAGAGCAAGGGACATATAGGAATAACACAGCAAATAGACAGGGATATGTGAATCGAGGGAATAATTATAGGGAAAGAGAATTTGAGAGACAAAATAGAAGCAGGGATTTTACAAATAGGGGAGAGAATATGAACAATGTCAGGAGAGATATCGGAAGATATAACTGGGAACGTAGACAAGGGAATCCAAACAATAATAGAGGGAATAACTGGAGACAAGGAAATGACAGAGGCAATAATTGGAGACAGAACCAGGGAAATTATCCACAGGAGACGAGAAATAGGGAAGTTTACAGAAAAGGGAATCCAAGATATAATAGGGGGGAAAATGAGGAGAGAAGACAGGTGAATGTAGTTAGAACAGAGGAGAATAGGGGGGAAGCAAGTGTTGATGCAGAAGGGAGAAATTTTGTTTAGACCGCTCCTATGTACATAATATTGTCTACTTATCAAAGTATGAACATCCAAGGGAGTTTATTAGAGATACTGGGGAATTAAATAAAAATAATAACACTAATACTTTAAAGTTTATTGAAGGGTACATACAAGATTCAGTATACAAGTTATTATTAGATACAGGTTCAGAAGTAACTCTAATCAACAAAAACATTGTAAATAATTTAAATAAGGACAATATTATGGTGATAAAAACAAATAAATTATCATTAATAGGGGCGAATAATAAAAAATTATATGATATTAATAGTTCTATAATCTGTAATGTAAAATTGGGAAATAAAATGTATGAAATACAAATGTTAGTGGTAGATCACTTAAATTTTGAGATAGTATTGGGAAATGATGAAATGGAAAAACATAAAATGATTATTAACTATGTCAATCAAACTTTACAAATTGATCAAGAATCTATTAAATTTTGTAAATTAAATAAAGAAGAGATTTTGAATAAAAAAGAATTTCAGATTTGTCAAGTAAACAGTTCAGAAGAAATTATTTTAGTGCCAAAGGAACATGAAATGGAGATAAGAAGTTTGTTAAAGGAACATCAGAGGTTATTCAATCAAGAGGTGTGTGTGGCAAAACAATATGTACATAAATTGGAAATGAACAAAGAAATCAAGAATTATAAAATGAAGACATATCCCATTCCGTACAAATTAAAGAATGAGGTGTACCGAGAGCTGGATAAAATGCTGAGGGATGGAATAATAGAAAGAAGTAATTCTCCTTATATTAGTGCCATCACATGTGTAAGAAAAAAATCAGGAGTAATCAGGATATGCCTGGATACTCGTAATATCAACAGCTATACGAGAAAACAATATGAGAGTCCAATGAATGTTGAGGGTATTTTTGGAAGAATCACTAAAGCTAAAGTCTTTTCAAAGTTGGACCTTCGGCATAGCTTTTGGCTTATTCCATTAGCCAAGAAAGCAGATGTTATACAGCATTCATGGTGGATGGTATTGTGTACCAATTCTGTGTGGTACCATTTGGACTCCAGAGTTCATGTGCAGCACTGGTCAGAACTTTGCATTCCATTCTGAACAAATATGAAGGGTTCATTCTCCACTACATAGACGACATCTTGGTATTTTCTGAAGATGAGTTGTCACATCAGGATCACCTAAAAACATTAATGGAGGAGTTAGAAACAGCAGGTTTAAAATTAAATTTGGAAAAATGCTCTTTTTACCAAAAAGAAGTCAAATATCTAGGATATGTGCTCAATACACAAGGAGACAGTATGGATCCAGAAAGGATACAAACGATTTAAGAATTTGCCACACCACATAATCTCAAAACACTCAGAGGTTTCTTAGGAATATTGAATTATTTTAAACGATTAATTCCAGACCTAAGTAGGATGGAAGTGCCACTAATAGAACTGTTAAAGAAGAACCAGAAATGGGAATGGACTCCAGAAAGAAATACAGCTTTTTTACAATTAAAACAAATTTTTACAACTAATTTGCAAGTGTATCATCCGCAGTATGATAAGGAGTTTATACTAAGAACGGATGCATCATGTGAGAGATTAGCTGGAGTGTTGCTACAACAACAAGAAGAAAAGGAAGTTCCTATAAGTTTCGTATCTAGGGTAACCAAAGATTTTGAAAAAAGATATTCAGCAACGGAACTAGAAATGGCAAGTGTGATCTACTGTGTTACCAAATTAAGATTTTTTTGTTAGGAGCACATTTTGTATTGGAAACGGATCATTCTGCTCTGACAACTTTGTTTTAAAACAGGTTTGCCAACAACAGAATTCATAGATGGAGCCTTTTGTTACAAGAATATGACTTCGAAATTAGACATATTCCAGGCAAGTCAAACATTGTAGCAGATGTACTAAGCAGAGAAGCACAACAAAGAAGTGAAGGAAGAAAATATCAAATTGGAATCAACAGAATGAAGAATGAAGAAGGGCTGTATTCGTTAGAAAGAATCTTGGAAGATCAGAGAAGATTGGAAGAAGCAGAAAAGAAGAGAGCAATCAACATCAATGGAGTATGCTGTAAGAAGTTGGAAACCATAGAAGTTTATGTCGTAACCAAAGAATTAGCAGAAGAAATCATGAGAGATCTACATGCTGAATATGGTCATATAGGGAGCAGAAAATTATGGATGTTGTTTAGGGAAAATTATTTTACAAGAAAAGATATATCCATGGCGAAAAACATCACTAAAAGTTGTACCATTTGTCAGTTAGCAAAGGAGAAGAATTTCCACAATGTTAATGTAGCAAAATCCATAGTTGCAGAGAGACCTTTAAAATTAGTTGCTATCGATTTTGTCAGTAATTTAGCCATAAGTGAACAGGGTTGCAAAAATATTTTTATAATGATTGACACACATACAAAATTTGTAAAGTTATATCCCAGCGAAAGGACAAATGTAAAAACCGTAAAATACTATCTAGAAAAATACATAGAGGAAGTAGGTACTCCAGAAACAATTATCTTAGATCATGCCACATATTTTGAAAGTCCAAGATTAAAAAGAGTTTGTGAAGAAAAGAAAATCCAATTAAATTTCATTAGTATCAGAAGACCCGCATCTAATCCTGCAGAAAGATACGTCAAAGAGGTGGTAAAATTCTTAAGAATTTTGTGTGCTAGACAACATTATTTATGGCAGGAAAATTTGCCACAAGTTGAAAGATTTTTAAATGAGACACCACATGGAATCACCAAACAATGCCCATATTACCTAATGTCTGGAAAGTATCCAGAAAGACCCTGGGAAATCAGTAATACAGGGGACATTAAAGAAGTAATGAAGAAGGTAAACCAAAATTTAATAAGAAATGCTAATCGTTATGTAAATAGAATCAATAAGAAGAGAAAGAAAAGAGTTACTTTTGAAAAAGGGGAGAAGGTACTTATCAGGTCACTACAGGTGCCTAAAAGGGATGAAAATCTGTGTGGAAAATTACTTTTGCCATTTGAAGGACCTTATGTCATTAGTACCGAACATGGGGTAAACAGTTATGAACTAAGACATCCAGAAACTAATAAAATTAGAGGGATATTTAATATAGAGGGAATTTATAAGTATTATGAATAAACATACAAGGGTAGGCAATATTATGACACGAATTTGGTATTATAAGATATAAGTTTTGTAAATAGAAGGATAATTAATAAATAAGCATATCTTGAGATAAATTTGATAATTAAATAATTTATTAGGAACAGATGTACAGAATAATGATGAATTTATATAAACAAAAAAGGTTGATTTATGTTCAAGTAGATTTATAGGAGTTACAAGTATAAATAAATGAGCAAAGTACTATGGACAAATCGATATTTTGTAGAAATTGGGAAATAGGGAATATTATAATGATAAATAGTATATGTAGAAATAAGATGAAAAATAGAATTATATAAAATATTGAAATATGAAATATAGAGAGTTATATGTAGAGATGATGAAATGAATATTATATGCGGATATAAAAAGAATAAATAATAATGCGGCAATGAATAAAGATACTGAAATAGTATATGAAATAGTATATAGGGGAACAATTATAAGAATTTCTACGAAAATAGTACAAGAAATAAATAGTACAGGAAAAGAAGTAAAGAAATTGGGAAAGTACTTGGAAATTTGATTCTGAAGTTGATATAATTAGTGAAAGATTTGTAGATTTTGTTTGGAGAATTCTGTATTTGTCATAGAGTAAATTATAAAAAAAAATATTCAAGAGATATGCTTATTAATAAAAGTCAGTTTATTGTTATGTTAATATTAATAAAATATTTAAGTTTACCGGTAAGAATTTAGATTTATTAAGTGCTGATAGTTAGCACTGAACAAAATCCAAATTGGGGGGAAGTTGAAATGATTTCAATATGTTAAAAAGGATACAACTTAAATGGATTTTTATATGAGTTTGTTGTTCATGAATTTCATGAAGCCATCACAATGTGGGTTCGACTCTGAAATAAAAGAGAGAAAAAGATTAGTAAATTGTTAAATAAATTAATTTTGACTTACCTGGTATAGTGTTAATAATTTCTTAATAGTATAGTTTCCTAGTGTATAGGTGAATCGTCTAAACCTTAAAAAGAATAAAAAAAGAAGAATTCTTAAAAATATTTAAACAGAAATTTAAAAAAAACGTCAGAAAATAAACTGTCAAGCAAGTCTGTGGGAGCTAAATTAATAGGGGTTTTGTTAAATAAGAAATTACAATGATGTGGAGATGAAAAGAATAAATTGTATTAGCATTGTAATAGAATAAGTTTTATATCTGAACATTTTTTTTTATAAATTCCCAAATTAGATGTGATTAAAGTGATTATGAGAAATTAATGTGGATTGACAAATGTGTCAGAACAGGACAGTTTTATGGTTTAAAAAAAATAGAAGACGAAAAAAAAAGAACGTTGGTTGCTGTTAGCAACGGATAATAGGTTTTTTGGGGAGGCCGACGAGGATTTTTTTTCGACGAAGGGGAGCCCTGAAACTGTGGAATAGGTCGGGAGTGTTTTTTTTAACTCGTCTAATTAGAATTTTAGTTTTTCCACAGTTTCCACAGCAGAGATATCCAGAATTTGTTCCAGAGAGTAAGAGAAACAATTTGACTTATAAATTATTATTGGAGTACAGAAATGTCATTTAAATTGAGAAAATTAAAATTCATGAATTAACATAATTGCGATAGGCCTTAAAAAAATAGAAAATATTAATGATCATTAAATTAAAAATAGAATAGTACGTACCTTAACTTCCGAAGAGAGGATTGATATTCCAGTTTCACCGATTATTTTGCGAGTAGTTAGTTTTCTTTAAATAAATCAGAACTGTTTTAACGTGAGGTTGGATAATAATTTTGGGGATCATTTGAAATTTTGATTATATTTGAATGCAAGTTAAAAGTCAGCGGAATAAAGTGTTCATTTTCTTTTTCTTTATAGTTCATTTAAACACTTTATAAAGTTGCAATATTTA
Organism: Diabrotica undecimpunctata; assembly: GCF_040954645.1. Classification (NCBI taxonomy): domain Eukaryota; kingdom Metazoa; phylum Arthropoda; class Insecta; order Coleoptera; family Chrysomelidae; genus Diabrotica; species Diabrotica undecimpunctata. Next base: position 71,336,506 of record NC_092807.1, on the reverse strand, counting down.
TTTAGTTTTTAGGTACTTGTAGAGTGCCTCCACATTTTGTAATAAATTTTTATTGTCACGACACTAAACCACATTAAGATTTATACGATTCCTATTTTTGTAAATTTTTAAAGGCAACCCAAGTTGCAGACGAATTTTATTGTTTATATTAAATTTGTTCAATATTAATAAATAAAGTGCTTCATTTGGGTTAATTTATCAAAAGTCTAAAGTAAATTTTGGTTTAATTTCTTTTTGAACTCTACCAGGAGACTACAGAGTCGAAGTCACACAGTGACAGATTGCTTAGAACACATAATTGAGCTAGCTGAGGTATATATTAAATTAAACAACGAACCACATATTTTAAAAATTACAACATTTATTATAAATAAAAATAAAATTAATAAAATACAACTTTTTAATATATATATATATATATATATATATATATATATATATATATATATATATATATATATCGACGGCTCCTAAGTATACTGAGTCAACTGCTAGAATAGTAATGATGGAGAAGAGCAATTTTGATAACAATTACGATATTTCGATGTGTTTTTACGCAAATATATAGATTTTTTTCTGTGTAAATATAATGATATAAGACCTTTTTATGTGTGTAAAAATTATTTTAAATTATTTACTTAATAAAAAGATAATGCATATACACCAGTATACATCGTAATATTATAATGAATATTGGATCAACTACCAGTTACATTTATATACGCCGTTTTTGTAAATGTGGTTTAAAATGAATAAGATAATTAATTATTTTACAGTGGCTAGAAATTTTCTTACCTTTTCATAATATTTTAAAATAAGTAGGGCTGTTGCCAAGTTATTTATACGATTTTGTTTAAAACTTGACTTACTATACGAGGTAAATAATCTTATAATGTTAAAATTTGGATACTGGTCTAATAGCAAAAATAAAAAAATAGTATTACTTTTGGCTTTAATAAAAACTTAAAAGTTTATTACAATATTTCTTTACAATAAACAATAGAAGTCCAAATGCAGTTATAAACAAAAATCAACAATTTTTAACAAAAAAAGACCCTAAACTAATTATTATTTTTAGGTTAAGTAGGAACTTGGTTTATTGCAACAAGTTGGTATAATAAAAAAAAATTAAAAATAATTCTTTAGCATAAGTTAAACAATGTAACATCTACAAAGCATCAACCTCAGAACTTAATTAGTCTTCATCATTTTCCCATTCACCCATAAATGGTATTCTTTAGGAATTACCAAATTTTTACAAAGATCCATTAGATCTTTATGTTTATTTTGTCGATGGGAATAGGTTTGTCGTAACAGGTTTTTATGTCATTAACATCAAAATTAAACTCTTTCCTTTTTCGTGTAGCTTTAGTGTTGTTCACGCAATCTATCCATTTGTAAGTATTATCTTGATAACTTGTTTTAAATAAAATCTTAAAAGGATTTGCAGCTTCAATTTTTATTTGATATACTTTATTCCATTGCATTTTAGATCCATCACCTGTAGTTGTCTAGTTATTAATTCCTTTCAGTTCTGCTTTAAAGTTTTTAATTAAATCTTGTGATATCTCTTTGTACGGCTTATCATCTGTTTTAGCAAATCTGAAAGCCGTGTACCATTGGTCAGGAGTATATAATATTTTGTTCTTGGTCTGTCTTTCTATTAACGCATGCATACTGTCACCTTCATTTTGAGTATGACCAACTATCAAAAAGCGATGCCTAATGTCGATGTTAAACTTAGAGCAAGCTATCATGTACATTTAGAAAACGATCCTGTTCCTGTTCTGACCTCCACAGTTATCGGACTAGAATCGATAATCTTTGATACCTGCACCTACTGTGTCTTCTACCAATTTATATATACAGCTAGCAATCTCATTCGCTCCTCTTTTCGCTGTTTGCTGGTGCCATGAGAAGCAGTGACCCTGTCGTGATGCCAGATCAAATACAGTAAAGTTGTATAAAGTAAGTTTTCTCTTATAGTAAAAGGTACTTACGTTTCCATGAGGCACGTTTAAGCATTTCTGGAGATCATAAACTGCTGAAAGGATGTATCCATCCTGCTCCGCTGATTCTTTATCTTTAGCTTTTAATTTTCTAGCTTTATCTTTCTCTATTAGGTGATGATCGTGGTTCGCTTTGTCATTTTCTGTAATGTTTTTGTTGTTTTCAAAAATATGGCATTCTTCGCAAACATCCTTTTTTGGTTTATTAAAACCAATATTTAAGTTTTTGTTAACAATGTCTCGATATTGTCTTACATTATTAACTTTAGAAGGATAGACATTAGGATCATACCATTCTTTGTATAGTTTGAACATTTTTGGAAAAAATAAAGAAGCGTCAAGATACTTTTTATTTGACTCTTTGCGGACGTAGTGGGATTCAATAGGAGCAAAAACCCCAACATGATCAATCACACTGCGTTCCATATCATCTGTAATTATTTTTGGATGACTGCTGTGCCTTCCACGTTGATCAATTTCAACAAATCCTTCTCCTTTTTCTATTTTTTCTAATGCGGTGTAAACAAAATTAAAACTTATCGAGAGAGTTCTCAAAAACATTGTTTTGCAGACTGGCATTTTAACAATTGCAGTGCTTTCGTCTTCACCGCTTGGTAGGTAATAGTAAATAGTATAAATTCTTTTTGAATTCTCTCGGTCCACAGTCAATCTCTTCTTTGGCACGCTTTTAGCATATTTGGTTAAAAAATCCCACTGCCTTGAATGGTTACCAATATTCCAGAACATTGTAAAAATTCTTTCTCGAGCTTCTTCTGAAATTTTTAAGCTGCATTTTTTGCGACAAGTTTGAGCACAAGGTGATTTTAGTGTTTTTTTATTATGTACTTTCCCATTTCGACTAACATATTCAAGACCTCTGTTAACCTTATATTTTCGTTGTTCATCCTTCCATTGTTTTTCAAAACGCTCTCTTAACCTGCCTTTATCTCTTTTGCCCATTGATGATCGCTTACGACGTCTTAAGGTAGGAGTGCTAACTGCTGAGTCTGTGTCATCAAAGTTGGATACCGAAGTAGATGCCACAAGACTATTATTATACAATAAATCGACATTAACAGGTGAAGATGAAAATGAAACATAGGATGATGGCATTGGAGTAGTGTCACAATTTTCAGGTGTTTTGGAGCATCTAGTTTGTTCCTCATTAAGCAGTTCATTAACAGTTGTAGTGCCTTCAATGTCTTTATTTGGTGATTGCGAGTATTGTGGGATATATGCACTAATTGGAGTCTGTTTTATTACCGACAATGGTGAGTAATTTATTATACGATTAGCGTCATTGTGAGGGACGTCATGATTTTCCAGTTTCTGTGAGTAATCAGGAACGTTGTCGTCCGGAAAAGTATCAGAGTTATATCGTAAAATTTTTAGTAACGATTCAGGATCATTTAGATCAATATCGTCTAGTATTGATAGCTCCTCTCGCGTGAAATGTGCACCAGCAGGCCAAGGAGACTCTCGATCTGGAAAATGAAATCTTTTATAAATAACGCAAAAATTTCCATTATATTTTTAAAACAATCTATATTTGTTATACAATTAAAGCGAGATCATTAGGATTATGAGAAAAAATTGACAATATTTTTACAACTTTTTAACCAATCAAAATGTACTTAAGTATCATAATAATGTGATTGGTTCAAAAAATGATTAAAATAAAAATCAGGTATATAATCATCTGTCATAATCTTGACGATGCACCTTTAGTGGTTAAACAATAATTGTAGATTTTTTTAGTAATATAGTGGAATTTTTATTATTATTTTTATTTTCGCGTTTAATTTTAAGTAACTTTAATAGATTCCATTAAGTAGCGGTTATAACAAAAAAAATCAGTTATCATAATGATGAAAAATAATATAAAAAAATAATAGAATTAGCTTGCAGAAATTTTCCCTTAATTTCAATACGCATTAAAAATTTTCAATTTAAAAATGTTAAGGTGTTCCATTTAAAAAAAAAAGGAAATAAAAATTGTTCTTTATTTATAGGAACCATTCAATAACAGAGATAAATTACTTTTTTGGTTCGGCAGTAACAGGCTACACAAAATAGTTTAAAACAATTCTATCACAAAGTTTTAAGATGTCCACACCGTCTAGTTTCTCATTCAGAGCTTTCTGTAGGTAATACTTGGACAAATTTGCTTTTACAGCTTTTCCCCTAATTTTAAAAAGACATTAGAAAACTTCTGCAAATATACCCACTTAGTTATTTCAACTGATTCAAGTACAATCTATGAAAAATACTTCCCTCGTATAGTGGTGTATCTTAAATTACACCAGTATACGAAGTAAAGTACCTTTAAATGAGCTTACAAAAAATACAAGTAACTTACCGCTGTCATCCATAATCTGAACATTGATATCGGTGATATTTTCAGGTTTTCCGTTGATATCGGTGACATTTTGTATTTCGTTCATATCGGTGACATTTTTAGGTTTTTCATCAATACCGTTAAAATCATTTTTAAGTAAAGTCAATATTTTTCGACCCCTTTCACCCTGCATTTTACTATTTGAGCTCACAGTTAATAATTAAACACAGCACAACACTATTTATAGTTTTAGTAACGAATAACTAACACACCAATAACGTATCGAACCCTCGTTCATCGTACACTGAGTCAACAGACACTTGTACCTTGGATGAATCCCTCCGGATGCGGCGTATACAGGTACTACTGTACTTAGCTCGATATGCGGCGTAAAATAATTAATGAAGCTGCAGTTATACCAATTGACGCCACTTTATCTCGGCTATTTTTTTAAATTTTCGATTTTTTTATATACCTGTCTATAGGCAATGGATTGTTCATGTCCATAACAACAAAAAATGCAAAAAACCTTAATTTGTTAGTTGACTCAGTATACTTAGGAGCCGTCGATATATATATATATATATATATATATATATATATATATATATATATATATATATAATATATATATATATATATTGTTATGATGTGTTTTTTGTTTGAATGATGAGCAATGAGTATTTTTAATAATATAATATATAGGGTTTTTATCGCGGTTCTCAAAGAATTAGCTTGTAAGTACTTTTTTAAATTTTCTTTATTATAACTATTATGAAACACACATATATATCTAACCTAGTCAATGTAAATTTAAAATAAACTATCTTTAACCTGATATTCTTATAAAACTAATTAAATTCTATAGACAATCTAAAATTTAAACAAACTATCTTCAAAATTGAAATTGTTATGACACTAACTAAATTATATTAACAAAATTTTGTACCTTTCTTTCACTGAATGCCTAAATGAACTGTTTTCCACTAAGTATATAGATTCTAATCACCACTGAATGTCTTCGTACTTCAGTTATCCTTGTTTTTTGTGAAATTACTTTTTTCAATTATCAGCTTCTACCAATTTAAGATATAGTTTTCTTCACCAGCATGTATACACCACCAACCAAACCAGCAAACAGCATTTATATTTATTCTTCTTTTCAATATACCAATATCCAATTATTATAAGTTGATTTATACTAATCTCCAACCATAATATAATTTAATTTCTTCCAATATACCTTTTTTTATCTTCAATAATTATTTGTGTATAATTATAAATGTGCATTAAATTATATGCATAATTTTTAATCTTCATTTAACTCACTATATTAAACATTTTGACTATTTGTACTTGATTCACTGACTCCAACTAACTTTCATAATAAACTGCTTGACTTCTGACTAAAAACTTCCAAAACTGACCTAAAAACTTCTTAAAACTCTTCTGACTGCACTATCTAAAACTTTTCTGACTAAAAACTTTCAAAAACTGCTAAAAACTGCCATCTTGAATCCAAATCACGGGTATTTATATGTTTTGGATTTCTAGAACCATCTCGTAAGATATCATGTTCTATTCAGTTCTATTTAACTTCTATATAGATGTTCTCGAAAAAATATTTGTTCGATCCACCGCCATAATCATTATATCGAGAATGTTCGACTGTAAACAATGGTCATCTCCGCTGATCCAGAGAATTCCATTCTTTTCTATTAATAATTTTGTTTACATTTAGGCTTTTCAGATCAGAATATATAATTAAATTAGTAACTAACACTCTAATTTAATAAAATACACATTTCAAACAATATATTATTATAATAACCCCACTTATATTCGTATTATGATTCTTAATTTGACACTTGGAGTATGTATAGTTGGTTGCCTAGGCACATGGCTCACTTAAATCTATTATTTTACAATTTATTATATTTTTCTATTATATTTTTACAATTATTATATGCTAATTTCTTAAAATGCCCTCACATAAATATATTTTTATAAAATTCTCTAGTATATAACTTATTTAAAATAATCAAATACTTTTTAATATCTAATATTATGTAGTATATAACTTATAAATTATTTTCTATAAACCCTAATCGTCACAATACCCCAAAAATAATATTTAAAATAAATAATTTACTTATTATTTTTTTAAATATTAATTTTCTCATACCTTATTAAATTTAATAAATTAATAATTCAATTTTTTTTTTATTTAAAATGTGTTAAATACATCCCTGTTTGCTGTCTATATCAAAGCATAGAACAAATTCGATCACAGGATCACAGTTCGGCTATTCTATGGTCAAACTGTCATGTCAAATGGAGAGAATAAAATATAACCTTAATTAAAAATATAATGGATATTGTGTTCTGTTTATTTATAGACAAAATCTAGGAATTATTTCCATTCAACAGGCTTTCATCCATATGAATTGGTAAGTTTTACACTTTTTATAAAGACATTTACACAATCAATTCTGTATCTAACCCCAAATTATGATTTTTAGGGTACAAATTAATTTCCATATATACAAAATTCAACAAGTATGATGTCAAATTGATTCAAAATAATGAAATCTACCATCTATTTAACAAATCAAGTCTATTGAATAAAATGGATATATCAGTAAGCTGTTAGTATTTTTATAATTAGTGTTAAGTTTATAATATATTACTTCTTTTTGAAAAAATGGGCATTGGGTAGTAATTTCTTTTGCTATACTTATGTCATTCTTTGCAAAATAATTGTTCCTAAATAGCATCCATAGCTTTCTTGAACCAATATGCATATAATTGTTATGTAAATTTTTCAATATTTTCTTTGCTAAAGTTCTAGTTATTACATATACTTCTATGCCATTTATTATTTTATAATATACCCCATCTTTCCTAAGGACTTTTTGTTCTTCACTCAAATTGATCTGATCTCTTATAATTTCTTCTTTAGAATATAATCCAGTACTTTCTACTAATTGATTTAATCCAATTTTTATTGTTCGCTGCCCTTTTTGTGGTGTATTTTCTAACCTTGATAAAGCATCTGCCACTATATTGGATTTTCCAGAAATGTATTTGATTTCAAAGCAGTATTCACTAAGTATTAGACTCCACCGATGTATTCTACTGTTTCCATATTTGTTATTTAATATAGACATTAAAACTTGGTGATCTGTTTCTATTGTAAATTCATTACCCAACAAATAAAATCTTAATTTTGTGACACAGTGTATTATACTTGCTAGTTCTAATTCTGAAACTGAGTAACCCTTTTCATGTGGCTTTGTGATTCTTGAAATGAATTGTATTGGGTATTCGACCCCATCATGTATTTGTAATAATACCCCTGATAATCTCTCTATTGATGCATCTGTTCTTAGTATGAATGGCTGTGTATAGTCAGGATAGTATATTTTCAAATTTGACAGAAAAATGTTTTTAATTTCTTGGAATGCTAGTTCTCTTCTCTGATCCCATCTCCATTTTACACCTTTTCTCAGTAGTTCAAGTAATGGAATTTCTTTTATACTTAGATCTGGTATCATCCTTTTATAATAATTAATTATTCCAATAAATCCTCTTAAAGTTCTTAAATTGTGTGGTGTTTTATATTCCTGAATGACTTGTGTCCGTTCTGGATCCATTTCGATTCCCTTAGTGTTAAGTTTATAACCTAGATATATGACTTCTTTTTGAAAAAATGTACATTTTTCTTGATTTATTTTTAGTCCCACTTTGTCTAATCTATTTATTATAATTTTTAGGTGTTTCTCATGATCTTCAGCCGTTTTAGAAAAAATTAAGATATCATCAATGTAGTGAATTACAAAATGTTCATATTGATCCAAAATATCATGAAGACATCTACATAGAGCACTGCAAGATGATTGAAGTCCAAATGGTACTACTTTGAATTGATATACTACTCCATCTATCTGAAATCCTGTATACTGTCTACTTTTTCTTTCTAGAGGTATTAACCAGAAACTATGCTGTAAATCGATTTTAGTGAAAAATGACATTGCTGTAATTCTTCCTAATATTCCATCTATACTCATTGGTGCTTCAAATTGCTTTTCAGTAATCTTGTTAATATTCCTTGCATCCAAACATAACCTGATTTCACCTGATCTTTTTCGTACTACTACTATGGGGTTAATAAAACGTGTGTCTGCCTTCTCAATGATCCCATCTTCTAACATATTATTAATTGTTTTGTTTACTTCTTCTCTGTATTTATATGGTATTGGGTATGATTTTGTTTTAAAATCTTTTTCTTCTTTAACTTTTATACTATGGATATAATTCTGTGCAATTCTATTTTCTTTATTGACAAGTCCCTTGTGTTGCTGCAATATGGAAATGACTATTGATTTATATTCTTCAGGGCAATTTAAAACTTTCATCATATCTTCTTTTTTACAAATAACATTATTCTTCATTATGTACTCATTATTCCTTGCTTCCAATTTTACGCACTCCGCCTCGTAGGCATCCATCTGCTTAAAATTTCCATTCCTTAAATATTCACTACAATAATTATTCTTTACATTCTTTTGGGACATTTCCCTATCATCAAAATACATTTCTTCGTCATAAACATCATTATTTTCTTTTAATAATATCCTATCAACTCTTATTCCTTCTTCCACCTCATCTTTCTGCATAAATTTAATTATTTGCCCTTCCAAAGTTACCATTTTTTCTTCAAAATCTATCTTTACTTTCTTCTTTTCCAATTCATCATTTCCCATTAATATATCAACACATAAATCCTTGACAATAAATCCTTGCATATTAATTTCTTTATTAAGAATATTAATTTTAAAATTGGCTAGTTTATCAATTTCACCCAACTTCTTATTATTTGCACCAATAATTTTAATTTTTGGAATCTTTATTATATCTGATAGTTTTAATGTATTAAAAATAAAATTCTCCGAGACTAAAGTACTTTCTGAACCAGTATCTATCATAATCTTAATCATTTTATTTTTGGCCAAAGCATTTATATAAATTAAATTAATAGATTCAATAATTTTATCTTCATCTAGAGAAATAAATTCAGAAGGTTTTTCATAATAGCAATGGCCTAACTTGTAATTCAGAAAGTTTACTGCACAAAATTTTGATTATTAGAATTGTCAGATTGTATCTGACCACTTGGATCTGATGTACTATGTCTTTCCCTACTATGACTTCTACTCACATTTTCTTGCCTTGTACTATTTTGTTCCCTGTCTTCGCAGCTTCTATTCCTTCGAACACAATTTACCTGTCTGTTATAGTTAGGTCGCTCTGTATTTCTTCTATTATTAAAATCTTGTCTATTTTTATTAGTACTGTCATTAAAATGTTGTCTATTATAATTAGTATTATTATTAAAATTTTGTCTATTATAACTAGTATTATTATTAAAGTTCTGTCTATTTGGATTACTGTTATTATTATTAAAATTTTGTAAACTATCACCATATCTATTATATGATTGTCTATATTGTTGATTATCATTATTATATTGAAAGTTATTATTGTTTTTTCTGTTGTTATTATTACTTGTCATATTGCCTCTTTGTATTCTTTGAATAAAATTAATAAAACTATCTATTGTTTGAATATTTTGTACAGTTACGGTTTGCACAACATCAGCATCAAAATGTCTAGATACATTTAAGACTGTTTCATCCTCTCTAAGTGGTGGTTCTAAATATTTTGCAACTGTTATCAGTTTTAATGCATAATCTACCATATTTGATTTTAAATTGTGATTATACTTTCCAAAATATAGAATTTCTCTAAACTTTGCTTGCTCTAATTCACCCCAATAATAATTTAAAAATTTATTTTCAAATGTTTGAAAGTTATCTAAATCATTTTCAATACTAGCAAACCAAGTTGCTGCATTGTCATTTAATGTCACTCTAATATAATCTTTAATATCATTAATATTATTCACAAATCTTAATTTATGTTTTAAACTATTTATGTATACTCTAGGATGCAAATTTTTTATATTACCAGAGAATTTAATCCCAGTCTCATTTGTTAAATTTAAGTAAGGTCTCCCTATGTCTCTCATTTGTGAAATATCATCTATTCTCTGTTCCACATTTCTTATTTGATTACAATTTATTTGGATATTTTGTTGTATATCGTCTAATTTTTCTTCTGTGTTTCTCCTGTCTTCGTTAATTTTTACTTCTAAGTTACATTTCTGTAACTCTATTTTCTGTTCTATATCTATCTTATTATCTTGAATAATCCTCTTTACTTCTGTCCTCTCATTGTCTATCCTTTTTTTGTAGTCATTCCGTATACTTTTTATTTCATTTGCTACTTTTTTCTCTGCAGCTTCAAGTTTTTTATCCATTTGTTTTACAATTTTATTATTATTATCTTCTATTTTCTTTTCTAATTTTCTATAATTCTCTTCCAATTTCTGTTCCATTTTTTTCATGTCTTCTTTGACTTCTTTTGAATTCTCTTCCAATTTTTTTATGTCTTCTTTGATTTCTTTTGAATTCTCTTCCATTTTCTGTTCCATTTTTTTCATGTCTTCTTTGACTTCTTGTGAATTCTGTTCCATTTTGTGTTCTATTTTTTTCGTATTCTCTTCCATTGTCTTGTTCATCTGCATCAATAATGACATCAAAGCTGCCATATTGACATTTTCCTCTCTTTCTGGATTCATTTCTGCAGTATCTTGTGGAGCTTGAACTAAACTCTCCTCTTGTATAGGTTGTGTTTCTACTTCCACATCTTCTTCATTCTTTTTGCTTCTTGTACCTTTCTTTCCTTGAGACATTTTGAGACTTTACTTGTTCAAATATAATTAAAAATAAAATCTATAATTTTTTTTTTTTACTGATAATTAATTTAATTATATGAGAGCACTTATCTTCCCAAACTAATTCTTTTAAATAGAGAGCCACTGCGTTGGGTGCCAAATTGTTATGATGTGTTTTTTGTTTGAATGATGAGCAATGAGTATTTTTAATAATATAATATATAGGGTTTTTATCGCGGTTCTCAAAGAATTAGCTTGTAAGTACTTTTTTAAATTTTCTTTATTATAACTATTATGAAACACACATATATATCTAACCTAGTCAATGTAAATTTAAAATAAACTATCTTTAACCTGATATTCTTATAAAACTAATTAAATTCTATAGACAATCTAAAATTTAAACAAACTATCTTCAAAATTGAAATTGTTATGACACTAACTAAATTATATTAACAAAATTTTGTACCTTTCTTTCACTGAATGCCTAAATGAACTGTTTTCCACTAAGTATATAGATTCTAATCACCACTGAATGTCTTCGTACTTCAGTTATCCTTGTTTTTTGTGAAATTACTTTTTTCAATTATCAGCTTCTACCAATTTAAGATATAGTTTTCTTCACCAGCATGTATACACCACCAACCAAACCAGCAAACAGCATTTATATTTATTCTTCTTTTCAATATACCAATATCCAATTATTATAAGTTGATTTATACTAATCTCCAACCATAATATAATTTAATTTCTTCCAATATACCTTTTTTTATCTTCAATAATTATTTGTGTATAATTATAAATGTGCATTAAATTATATGCATAATTTTTAATCTTCATTTAACTCACTATATTAAACATTTTGACTATTTGTACTTGATTCACTGACTCCAACTAACTTTCATAATAAACTGCTTGACTTCTGACTAAAAACTTCCAAAACTGACCTAAAAACTTCTTAAAACTCTTCTGACTGCACTATCTAAAACTTTTCTGACTAAAAACTTTCAAAAACTGCTAAAAACTGCCATCTTGAATCCAAATCACGGGTATTTATATGTTTTGGATTTCTAGAACCATCTCGTAAGATATCATGTTCTATTCAGTTCTATTTAACTTCTATATAGATGTTCTCGAAAAAATATTTGTTCGATCCACCGCCATAATCATTATATCGAGAATGTTCGACTGTAAACAATGGTCATCTCCGCTGATCCAGAGAATTCCATTCTTTTCTATTAATAATTTTGTTTACATTTAGGCTTTTCAGATCAGAATATATAATTAAATTAGTAACTAACACTCTAATTTAATAAAATACACATTTCAAACAATATATTATTATAATAACCCCACTTATATTCGTATTATGATTCTTAATTTGACACTTGGAGTATGTATAGTTGGTTGCCTAGGCACATGGCTCACTTAAATCTATTATTTTACAATTTATTATATTTTTCTATTATATTTTTACAATTATTATATGCTAATTTCTTAAAATGCCCTCACATAAATATATTTTTATAAAATTCTCTAGTATATAACTTATTTAAAATAATCAAATACTTTTTAATATCTAATATTATGTAGTATATAACTTATAAATTATTTTCTATAAACCCTAATCGTCACAATATATATATATATATATATATATCTATATAAATATATAAATATATATATATATATATATATATATATATATATATATATATATATATATATATATATATATATATATATATATATATATATATATTGTCATACTTTTTCTTTCCCAACCAAAGAAAAAAATAAATAAAAAGATCCATCGGAATAAAATTTTAAGATATCATTATAAACAATTTGTATATAGTAATTTAAGATAAGATTTAGTGTAGATAAGAATAGAAATTTTTTTGGCAAAACACCTTTTTCCGTTTCAAACAAAATTATCAAAAAACCTTTGTTTAGAATTAGGAGATATTTTACCTGTAAGTTAATCTTTTCATTGTTTGTATAGTCGAGTATTAAATGACCATATTCTAATCTTTTGAAATATGAATAAATTGTGTATTGACAAAACCAATTTTAAAGTAAGCTATTTAGTTTATCTCTGAAACCAAAATTAGGCTTTTCCAAAATCATGGTAAACACAATTTGAGCTTTTGATTGGACGGTCGTATATAAATGGGAATTTTGTGAGCCGATCATGAGACCGGAGAAGTTAGTTATAATTTGGTCATTGACAGAAACAGTCGTTTGTCTCAAGATAGAGTGTGGTTCGTGAGTTTGGATACCGGCGTAACGAAAAGAAGTGAATAGTTCTGCAGAAGGAGATAACAAGTAGATTAAAAGAGGTCCTTGTATCTACCGTGGGCATCTTGTAAAGTATATGTGAAAGTATTCTCACTGCTTCAAGTTGACAAAAGGAGGTCCTTGTGTCATAAATAAGTAGCTGAGTTTGGAGAAGTGAATCAGGTGTCTTTGTGTAGTCTGCAGGAGGTTTGCAGAGACGTTAGGAAGGAGCCGGGGTGCCAAAGAGGAAGGATCACATCGTTGAGGAGACTGGACTTTTCTGGGTATGTTCCAACATACAACTTGTGATGGGTAGCTCTTTCGGGGCGACAGACTCAGTAAAACACAGGTTTGAAGTAAAAATAAATCTATTAATTTAGTATATCTACAATAAATAAAAATAAAAAGGAATTCTACGTTGTATACTTATACAGTGAATAAAACTAAAACGAATTCAACGTCTTCGTCTGGATCCCGTGATGAACGAAGTCCTCGGCGAACGTCTATAAAAGAAAAGAAATTAATTAGTACTACTAATAAGAAACGAAATGGGGGAAATCGATCGCGCGCAGATTTATACTCGCTTTCGCTTCAATTCAGCGAAAGCTCCGAATATGCTCGCAAACAAAATATTTAGCTGTGCAGACCCATGGCAATGTTTAATACACAATGCCGACGGGTTCCGCTTGGCTAAGGACAGAGTATAATCCTCAATACGGAAATCTCTCTGTCCCGGTTGGTTCTGTGCAGATCCACGGTAATGCTCAATACGCAATACCGATGGGTTCCGCTTGGTTAGGGACAGAGTACGATCCTCAATACGGAAATCTCTCTGTCCGGAATGGCTCGCAGGTTCACTACACCGGCGAGTCAGGGAGCCTAGAGCGCTAGCTACAAGACTATCTAATTCCGCTATTCACACGCCTTAAATAGCCGTTCCAATTCCCACTTCGCCGTCACGTTGTAGAAGTGGATGCGCAAATATTGACAGTCCCACGGTTCGAACTGTTAAACGATCAGAGCATCGTTACACCCCCTTCTCTTTGAGAAAAAAAAAAGTAACATACCTTTTTTTTGTGTATATGGTGTCTACAGCCTTGTGATGTCATCTATCCCTCTCGGTATCTTTATCACAATCTTCCTCCCCACGGTTTTAAATCTTTTACATGCGCCGTCATCTGCTTGCGGCTACTACTATCGGCCAATTTCAGTTTTACTATTACTGGTGATATCACTGACGTTACTATGTATGGTCCTGAGTACTTCGGCGCTAGTTTGCTGGTGAAAGCTGCACTAGCCGATGATAGATGGTGTTCCTTTTTCATGACTCGATCTCCTGGATGTGGCTGCCAGTCTCTTCGTCTTAGATCGTAATGTTTCTTCTGGTCCTCGAAAGCGTGTTCCATGTGCACTTTCGCTAGTTCTCTTAACGCTTCTAACTTGTTTAAGTTTTCTGCATACCCCTGTATATCTTGTCCATTTGTCGCCTCTGTTGTGTCTAATTCCCTTCCGAAATTAAGAAGCGCTGGTGAAAATCCTGTTGAATCGTGTCTTGACGAATTTATGGCGTAGCAGAATTCTGGTATGAATTTGTCCCAGTCTTTATGGTTATCCTCCACGTAAGTAGCTATCATCGTTTTCAGTACTTTGTTCATTCGTTCTACTGGATTGCATTGAGGTGAGTACGGCGGTGTTAGAATGTGATTTATGTTATAGGATTTTAGGAACGCCTTAAAACTTCCGCTTGTGAACTGCGCGCCGTTGTCCGAGATGATTTTCTTCGGAATACCGAATTGCATGACTACCTTTGATCATAGAGTGTCGATGATTGAGTTCGTAGATGCTGCTCTTATTGGCTGAGCGACGACCCATTTGGTAAACCGGTCTTGCACGACTATTAAGAAAATGTTTCCTTTTGCAGATCTTGGGAATGGTCCCATTAAATCAACTGAGACAGTATGCCAAGGCTTTTCTACAGTGGACGGTTGCATTTTCCCGGCTGGTTGCATTTGAGACGGTTTATATTGGAGGCACTTCGTACAGGCTCTAACGTAGTCTGCAATTTGTTTAAACATCTTAGGCCAATAGTACTTTTGCGCTATTCGGCAAATTGTTTTTGCAATTCCTAAGTGGCCTGCTGTGGTCGAGTCATGATTTTCCTCCAAAATATCTTTCCTTTTATATCTTGGTACGCATAATTTCCATGGGTTATTAAACTCTGGGTCGGCTAAATTACGGCTGCTCCAAACGTGTTTATATAATTTTTCGTTTGATATTTGTAAATCCGGGAAATCGTCTGGGTTCTGGAGTACATTCCTATATAAATTATCGTACCAACTGCATGATTCCAGTTCTGATGCTAATAATTCCGACTCTGGTTCTTCGCTCTGGTTTTCTTGTGGTTGTCGTGACAAAGCATCTGCTACCTTGTTGAGGACTCCCTTTCTATATATTACCTCGAAATCGTACTGTTGCAGTTCTAAACTCCACCTGGCTAACCGACCGGACGGGTCTTTAAGGTTCTTCAGCCATTTGAGGGACTGATGGTCTGATATGACCTTAAAATTGTATCCTTCTATATACGGCCTCATTTGCTTTATCCCGTACACGATGGATAGACATTCTTTTTCCGTTGTGGAATATTTTGTCTCGGCTGGTGTGAGGGTTCGACTAGCATATGCAATTACTTTATCCTGGCCGTCGTATTTCTGTGTTAGTGCAACTCCAAGTCCACAGTTCGACGCATCTGTTTGCAGGTAAAATGTTTTCGAAAAATCGGGGCATGCTAATACTGGGGCCGATGTAAGTTTTGATTTTAGCTTTTTAAACGCGTTTTCCTGCTTATCGGTCCATTTCCATCTTATCTTCTTCTTCAGAAGCATGTTTAGCGGTCCTGCTATTGTCGAATAGTTCTCTATGAATCGGCGGTACCATGATGTTATTCCTAGGAACCGGCGGAGTTGACGCACATTTCTCGGTGATGTAAGTCCGGTTATTCGCTCCGTGCGTGACTGACGCGACACCTACCGCCTTCATCTGACAGTTTTGGAGTCTACCAATTTTCAGGTTAAATATATGACATTAATGACATATGTTTGACATTGTTAAATACAGGCGAAATTGACAATTATTAATAATTAACTTTTTAACTATATTTTTTCAGTTTATGTACAAAATAAATGTAGTATTAAAAACTGGGTTTCTCAAAATTCATCATAATATATCTTTTTAAGCCCAAACGGAAAAGAAGTTAAAAATCTAGTACTGGCAAATCAAGTTTTTCACGTGAAAGAGCATATAATTAAAAACAGTAATAGTAAAAGTTATGATATAAAAGCTAAAGTCATCAGGCACTCTGAAGTTAGCTTGAAGCCTTATAAAATATCATTTAAGGTAAATTATTTAAATATTTTAATTGCATAAAAATGAGGTTACGTGATATTTCCTTTTTCATATTAATAGCACGGATCCATCTTTGTCCAATATCAAATCTTCAGAATTCATATCCGAAATTGGACAGTATAATTTTATCACCCAGTAGACCGAATGAATCTATTTGTTATTAAATACACACACGTAGTTAATTAGGTTACATACACATTTGGTCAATTATAAATAATAATTTGGACATCAGTCAAAAGTACTGACAAAGTTAAACAATTTACATAAATTAAATACACATATCACGCTAGGTACGCGAAAAATATTGACCCAAATAGAATTTATATAAAACTAATATCTCTTGACTAGAGAAGCATTCAATCAATATTCACTCAACGAACATATAGTCTTCAACGATCAACTTCATCAGTCTCTACTCAAAGTAATCCCGGGTCTACACCCATAGTGTACGTCTCAACAATAAACTCTGCTACTATTATTTGGTGTTTCCATTACAACAGAACGAACATCTTCACTGAGCCAACGAAGGGAATTTGTTCATGGTCCTATCGAGAAACAGAATACTTCAAGGAAGTTTGAGAGAGCCTATACAGTCCACGCCAGCAACACCCTCAGTAGCAGAGAGAGACCACTAGACCCGGGAGAACGAGAGCAGTACCAAAGCCGAGAGCCATACTAGAGCCGAGAGCAGTACCAAAGCCGACTGCCATACTAGAGACGAGAGCAGTACCAAAGCCAAGAGCCATACTAGAGCCGAGAGCAGTACCAGAGCCGAGAGCAGTACCAAAGCCGAGAGCCATACTAGAGCCGAGAGCGGTACTAGAGCCGAGAGCGGTACCAAAGCCGAGAGCCATACTAGAGCCGAGAGCGGTACCAAAGCCGAGAGCCATACTAGAGCCGAGAGCGGTACCAGAGCCGAGAGCAGTACCAAAGCCGAGAGCCATACTAGAGCAGGGAGCAGTACCAAAGCCGAGAGCCATATTAGAGTCGAGAGCAGTACCAAAGCCGAGAGCCATACTAGAGCCGCAGAGCAGCCAAAGGACAGGACCGATTGCAGAACCCACCAGAAGCGAGGGATCCTCAACGTCTAAGAACACAAAAAACTGTAAGTTTTTGAATAATTACAAAATCTTCCAACTTTACAATCTTACAATTTAACAAGTTTTTTTTTATTACAATTTAACAATTTAGAACAACAATCTCCACTCTATCAATCGTATAATAATGTACTTTAGAATGCATACCATTTAAATAATACAGAGAATTGATAAAACAAAAATAAACGTCATTCACAACTATAATTAACTAAACAGTAATTTTGTATGACAATTTGAAAAAAGAAACGTTCATACATATAGCTTGCTTTTAATTACAATTAAATATTTTATTTCGAAAAATTAAAATAATTACGTAGCAAATAATTTCATTTATTTTGATAACAATATATATATATATATATATATATATATATATATATATATATATATATATATATATATATATATATATATATATATATATATATATATATATATATATATATATATATATATATATATATCATTATAAGAGTGTGTGGATTACATCTTGACCTACCTCAATGCAAAGAATAGCACAGCAGGCAAGGTCAAACTCATATTTCGCTAAATTGCACATTCCGATAGAAAAGAAAGTGTTATAATACAGGTATACTTATTTAATACATAACGTACATTTAGTATTGTCTAATATATTTACCGCTGAATGTAAAAATTTTTAAAATAATCATGGAGAGTCTATACGTTAAGCAAGCGGAAATAGGAACAGAAATAGTGAAACTCGTTTCAAATACAAAAAAGGATTCCCAATCTCGGAAAAATCAACAATACATCCGGGATAGACAGGAAAAATTAGAAGAATATTGGGCAAAATTTTTAAATAACCACGAAAAGCTGCTAGAAGGGGGTATAACGAAAGAAAAATATTTTGAAACAAAATACTATGATCAGGTATTTAAGACATACATTGAGGGGAAAACCCTGTTGGAAGAATATGGAAGGGTGCTGAAAAGAGGAAAAGCACCGAAAGTAAAGGAGATACAGATAAGAAAACAAAGAATCGAGGAATTATTACGGCCAGAAAATGAACAAGACTTGCAGGAGGATGAAGAATTGCAGTCAGAGTTAAGAGAATACATGGAAAAGGTGAATACACTAATGATTGAAGCAGCAGTAAATGAGGAACTGGACGCTACAGATATTGGAGAAGTAGAGAGAATAAATCATCTAAAGAGGAAAGTCAGGGAAGTTTTAAAGAAAATAAGGCCAGGAATGCAACGGCCAGAAAGCACACAGAGGAGGGACGGTGTGACATTGCCGCAGGTAAAAATCCCTGTGTATGAAGGCAGATATGAAAGGTGGAGAACTTTCCACGATCTGTTTACTAAAGTAATACATGAAAACGACCAGTTATCAAACGCAGAAAAAATGCTTCTTCTTCTTCTTAAGGTGCCATGCATTTCTGCGTAGGCGTCCACCGTACATCGTCTTGTCAGGTGAGATGTTAAATAGTCAGGATTAAATAATTCTGTTTTTAGCAGCATTGCGAAGCATTTCATAGCTGTGGATTCCTGTCCATTGTCGAATATTGCGCAGCCATGACATTTTTTTACGTCCGAGACCTCTCCTACCCTCTATTTTCCCTTCGAGTATCAGTTGCTGAAAAGTGTATCGTTCTCCTCGTATAATGTGCCCCAAGTATGCAGTCTTCTTACTTTTTACATAATTAAAAAGTTCCCTATCCTGTAAGCCCGCTCTTCTGAGTACTTCCTCATTTCTGACCCTGTCCGTCCATGATATTCTGAGAAAAAATGCAGTACCTAAAAACTCAAGTAAGAGGGGAAGCCAACAGAATGATACAACACTTAAACATATCCGAGGCCAACTACGAAGTGGCCTGGAACATGCTAAAAGATAGGTATGAGAACCCAAGGATGATATTGTTTAAATTAATAGACAGGATGCTACTAGCGCAGGAAGTAAAGGAATCTTCTGCTAGAGCATTGAAATCACTACATGACACCTTCCACGAAAGTCTGGAAGCCATAGGAGGGTTAGGAACAGACACGGAAGCGTGGAGCCCATTGATAGCCCGAATTATCATAACGAAATGGGACAATGAAACTAGGAGGCTGTACGAAAACCACATTGGAGACAGTAGAGAGATACCGACGTACAAATCGACACAAACATTCTTACAGCGAAGATTTCAGACACTGGAACTGCTGGAGTCAGAAAAAAGACAAAAGAAGCAAGGAGGATCTCTTAGGAAACCAAGAACACATTGCGTGATATGCAACGGAGATCACGGAGTACCGAACTGCAGAGAATTTCAGGAACTCAATGTAAGAGACCGGAACAGGATGATAAAAGAAAAAGGATTGTGTACAAACTGCCTAGCACATAAAAAAGAAAAACAATGTTATTCACAATATAGGTGCAGACACTGTGGCGGAGACCACCACCATATGTTGCATTATGAAAAAGGAAACACAAGCAACAAAAGAAACTCCAATGAAACGAAACGAGAACAACCACAAGAAAGAAATGGAAGAGATTCAAACAATAGAAGAAACGGGTACCAAGCTGATAGGTACAGAGGAGGAAATAATAATCCATACAACGCCAGAGAACAAAATAACGGAAGGCGAGAAAATAAACACAATATACCAATGGGCCTAGGAATAGCAACGACCAGCAAAGAGGGCAGAATTCAGTAAACTGTGCAAGCCATAAGGAAGGTGAAGCATTACTAGCGACAGCTGTGGTACGCATAAGAGATGCGAAAGGAGATTCACACATAATGAGAGCACTAATCGACCAAGGGTCACAATGCGCATTTATAACGGAACAAGCTGCGACGACGCTAGGAACAACAAGGAAGCCCATACAGGCGACCATATCCGGGATAGGCTCGTCAGGAGAAAAAACAGCCAACTGGAGTATGAAACTTTTAATCGAAACTCATTACGAAAGTGACTTCGAGATGGAAATAGAAGCACTAGTACTACCGAAGATAACAAGGAATTTACCGGAAAAGGATATAATTCTACCGGACTATAACGAGAAAAATGCAATACTGGCAGATCCAAGATATTACAAGGTAGGGAAGATAGACTTACTACTAGGAGTAAAAGAATACAGTTACATATTGACAGAAGGGATGCACAGAATAAGTAATGGACTCCTGAGTCAAAACACCAAACTAGGATGGATAGATATACAAATAAAGAACTTCTGGGAATGAGAAGAAGTAAATCAGGATACAAGTTTCTCAGTGGAAGAACAAGAATGTGAAGAACTGTATCGACAGACTGTAAAAAGGAATGAAGAAGGTAGATACAAAGGAAAATCCAGCGGACATCCCCTCACGTGGAAGTACCGCATCAGAATTATTAGAAGCAGAGCTATGGTGGAAGGGACCAACTTGGCTGACTAGTAACAAAACTTTAACTCAGGAATCAGAAGAAATACCAGAGACAAATGAGGAGGAAGTCAAAACGAAAATAACGGTGCACACGACAACGATAAAGGAGGACATATGCGAGAGATTCTCAAATTTAGAAAGAATGAGAAGAGTACTTTCATATTGTAGGAGATTTGCAGACAAATGCAGAAAAAAGGAGGACAATGGACAAAGTCAGCTTACAGTCCAAGAATTAGAGGAAACGCTATTAAAGGTGATAAAGCACACACAGCACGCCTACTTCAAACAAGAAATAAATAAGCTGGAGAAGAAACAGCAATTAGACAAGAAAAATAAATTAGCGTCTTTGGTACCATTCCTGGATAGACAAGGAATTCTAAGAGTCACCGGAAGACTGAGACACACGAATCTAAAGTACGGAGAAAAACATCCGATAATTTTGCCAAAGGATAGTGCATTAACAAAGTTACTTATAACAGATAGTCACGCAAGAAATCTACATAGCGGATTACAACAAACACTACAGTACATAAAAAGGAAATACTGGATAATCAACGGCAGAAGAACCGTGAAAGATCATCTAGCAAAATGTTTAAGGTGCAGGAGGTATAAAAGCCAAGCAGCACAACAATTAATGGGAGATCTACCGAAAGACAGAGTGAACCCGAGTCATCCCTTTACTAACACAGGGATAGATTATGCCGGGCCAATAAAAATAAGTACCACGAGAGGCAGAGGACAGAGGAGCTATAAGGGCTACATCTCAGTATTTGTGTGTCTGTCAACGAAGGCAGTACACCTTGAGGTAGTAAGCGATATGTCTACGGATGCTTTCATCGCAGCGTTCAAGAGATTTACGGCACGCAGAGGACAGTGCAACAACGTATACAGCGATAACGGAACCACATTCGTAGGAACAGCAAATTTGTTGAAAAAAGAAAATCAAAAAATAGATGACGAGATAAAACAAGGATTACGGGCACTAGGTACCCAGTGGCATGTCATACCTGCATATGCACCACATTTCGGAGGATTATGGGAGAGCGCAGTGCGAATAATGAAATATCACTTGAAAAGAATCATCGGGGAAACAGTTCTAACATATGAAGAATTGAGTACGGTGCTGGCACAAATAGAAGCATGTATGAACTCGAGACCATTATGTGGGTCATCAGAAGACCCTGAAGGGAAAATAGCCCTGACACCAGCTCACTTCCTTATAGGGAGAGAAATTATATCACCAAATCGGGAAGAAGAGCTTACGACTTATTTGAAGATGCCGACGAGGTGGAGATTAGTGGAGAAAATAAAAAGAGACTTCTGGAAAATTTGGAAACAGGAATACCTGCACCAATTACAACAGAGAAATAGATGGCATAAGGCGCACCCTAACATAAAAGAAGAAGAAATAGTTATAATTAAAGAAGAGGATACACCTCCAGGCAGATGGCCATTAGCGAGGGTAACAGAAACACACCCTGGAGCGGAGGGATTAACCAGAGTAGTAACAGTGAGAAAGGCAAACGGGAAACTGACTAAAAGACCCATACATAAGCTAATACGACTGGAAGAAGAGAAACAGGAAAAGCCGAAAAAGGCAGCAGCACTAAGATGGAAGAAAATACTAGTAGCTATAATGTTTTTAACGATGTTAAAACCCATAAAGGCAGAACCGTATAAAATATATAATCCGGTACCAGGATTTTTCACAGAAGACCTTGGAGAGGTCGTCATAGACCGGGGAACATTTCGAATAAAGGTGTTACTCGAAAAAGGAAGAATTCGAACAGAGCACCAACTAATAGGAAATATGATACAAGGCGTACGAGAACTGTGTCATGAGATAAAAATCGTGAATTGTAAGGATATAATAGAGAAGTTAGAGGAAGGACAAAGAAAGGCGGAGTCAGTAAGCGAGGGGCTGACAGTAGAAATAAAAGGAAGGGAAAGAAGAGGAATATTAGGAACAATATTAACCTCAGTATTTGGAGTCAATGACGAAGCCTACAGTAACATTGAAGCATTAGATAATAACCAAAAGGAGCTAATAAAGGAATCACAGCACCAGGCGAAGATAATGTTAGAAACAATAACATCAATCAATCACACAGAGAACAGGATAAACGAGCAAATGAACAAGTTTAACAAAGCACTAATCACAGGTCTACAAGAAATATCTAAAGGACTTAACGAAGTAGAAGACAAAGCACAAAAACTAGAAACCGAATATAGCACGTTACGAATACAAACGATAGCATTACAAGTTATGGACTTCATAAACGAATATACTCAATTTTACGAGGGAATATTAAACCTTCACTATAACCACGGACACTTCATTGATATAGTGAAACCGGGTGAAATAACCAAATTAATAGGGAAAGCAGGGCAGATACTGCCTCAAGGGGTCGAAATACGACGACAACCCATTATAGAAACAGAAGTCAGTCATGACGACAGATATATAACAGTCATCGGCTACTTCATAGTGACAGGGAAAAATAAGTACAGCATGCTCAAAGTCACGGCCATACCACTTAACGTTGAGGGGTCGGTGTTGCGCACATTTGTCGCCCCAAGGAATCTACTGGTCGTAGATTATAACACACTGCACTACTTCGAATTGACCACGGAAGATAGAGAAAGGTGCTTACTGTTGACAAAGGCGCAGATAGCGTGCTCACCAACGGCTATAAGAAACATGGATACCCAACCAAACTGCATACTAGAAGAAATTTATGAGCGATCTAAGAATAGCACATGTCCAGTGGTAGCCAGGACAATACAGACAGCTCAATGGAGTAAGATGGGTACTCCCAACCTCTGGCTAGTTATCACGCCAGTCACGATACACATATCCATTATTTGCGATGGAAATCGGAGCGAAAGAGTACTGGAACGAGTCACATTCCTGAAGCTTTCACCCAAATGTATCGCTCAAACGAAAAATATTACATTACTCCCCACTAGCAGTGGGGTGGACAGAGCAGTGACGAGTTACCTGAAGTCGCCAATCACTCCCGTGGCCCAACTGGTGGCGAGGACACCCCGCAAGTTTAACACGCCTCTAAACACCTACCTTGACATACCAGGAGGAGAGCTACGTCATGTGTTACTTGAGGAGGAGAGTCTGGAACAAGAAATGACGCATACGCAGTGGCGATCGATTCACGAATCTAATTGGCATTATTTTGTGGCCACCGGGATCATTACTATAATGGTAATAATTGGGATACTCACGTTATGGAAGTACCGTCCTGTTGCACGACTATGTCGTTCAGGGAATCCACAAACTCAGACTAACGAACAGGAAGTACCTGTATTAGTTAGTAATCGGCACCACAATGTACGGTCGACTTCCCAAGTTGACATCCCACTTTCCACATTTTCATCCAATTGCCCTAATTTTAATCTAGAGATAGAGTCGGACATTGATAGCTAGGGTACGGTTGGAAGATTATTGATTATTCTTAAACTATTTATAATTTATCATGTTTGAATTTTACTATATTATGTAATACTTATATGTAAACTTTGAGTATTGACACTTGGGCCAGATTGCCCGATTCCGCAGTATGTCCAATATCAAATCTTCAGAATTCATATCCGAAATTGGACAGTATAATTTTATCACCCAGTAGACCGAATGAATCTATTTGTTATTAAATACACACACGTAGTTAATTAGGTTACATACACATTTGGTCAATTATAAATAATAATTTGGACATCAGTCAAAAGTACTGACAAAGTTAAACAATTTACATAAATTAAATACACATATCACGCTAGGTACGCGAAAAATATTGACCCAAATAGAATTTATATAAAACTAATATCTCTTGACTAGAGAAGCATTCAATCAATATTCACTCAACGAACATATAGTCTTCAACGATCAACTTCATCAGTCTCTACTCAAAGTAATCCCGGGTCTACACCCATAGTGTACGTCTCAACAATAAACTCTGCTACTATTATTTGGTGTTTCCATTACAACAGAACGAACATCTTCACTGAGCCAACGAAGGGGAATTTGTTCAATCTTTTTCTTTTCTCTAATTTATATGTAATCTTTGGGAACCTATAAAAACTACACTTACTATTTTTGCTATTATTAGCACAACTAAATACGCAACATGTATTTGCACACATTTTTGATAAAATTTATGCGTAAAAAGGTAGGGCCAATTGTGTCATATTTCGCCGCTACGCACGCTGGCATCGTTTCAAGGTACCCCTACCATGGTCACGCACGGAGCGAATAGCGTTGGTTTTCTCCGGGTCGGTTTTTATTCCTTCTGCTCCAACTACATGTCCTAAGTATCTGAGTTCTGACTGGCAAAACGTGCATTTCTCGAAGTTCAGCTGTAATATGGCTTCTTTCAGTCTTCGGAACACTTCATGTAGGTGATTTAAATGCTCTTGGAGCGTTTTAGATATTACTACGATATCATCCAAGTAAACAAACGTGAATTCCATATCGGGAGGTATTACCTTATCCAGTAGGCGTTGGAAAGTGGCTTCTGCGGAATGCAGTCCGAATGGGGTGGTTTTGAACTGAAAATGGCCTTTTCCGGGTACGCTAAATGCTGTCACTGGGCGGCTTGTTTCTTCTAGGGGTATTTGAAAATATCCCTGTTTCAAATCGAGGGTCGATATAAAATTTGCTTCCTTAAGTCTATCCAGAATTTCCGATATTCTGGGTAACGGATATGCGTCCTTATCTGATAGTTCGTTGACTTTTCTAAAGTCAATGCAAAATCTGTACGAGTTATCCTTTTTCCTAACTAGTACAACCGGTGAACTCCAACCACTTGTGGAGGGTTCGATGGTTTCTTCTTTTAACATCTTGTCCACTTCTTGGTTGATGATCTGTAGCATTGCGGGATTGTGCCGCCTATAAGGCTGCTTGACTGGATCGCACTTTTTCTTCAATTTTATTTCGTGTCTTATTAAGTTGGTGGGTCCTGTTATATTCTCAAACTCCCTTAGTTCTTTTCTTAGGAACCTTTCTAACTCCGTATTTTGAGTGGAGTCTTTTAAAGTGTTACATGTCTCTTCTTGATGTTGTATGTATTGTTTGGTCGTATGTTTATCGAATTTAAGTTCGATAGAATGGTTTCTGAGGAATTCCACTCCTATTAATGCATCTTCCGTCAACTCTGGCATTACTATGAATGTTTGTCGGGTTTGTAACTTATCGATCTCGCATTCAATTGTCAACTTCTGGTTAAGTTCGATTGACGCTCCATTTGCTAGTCTTGTTCTCCCGCTGTAGCTATCTAGAGAGTCCTTGTATATCTGAGCTATTCTATCCCCGACGTAATTTTTAGTAGTTCCTGTGTCGATGAGCGCTCTGTATGTTCTTTGCCCTATTTTTAGTGATGCGAACAGTCGAATGTCATTGCTTGCTGGCTGTGTAACGGCGAAAACGAATGGAGTCGAATCTTGTTTTACAGACTGGGACGACTCCTTGTTTCTCCAGTCTGTAATTCGTTTCCCTGACGCCTGAAACAGCAGTCGCTGCTGTAAACCCCTTCTCTGCCGCAACGCGAACAAAACTTTTTCCATGGGTTTTTGCAGTTTTTACGGCTGTGACCTGACATTTTGCATCTAAAGCATGCCGTTTTCGCATCGTACTCTGTTTGGTCCGTGCGTCTCCAGTTTCCACGGCAAATCTGATTTGCTCGGGTCTTTTCGTCTTCTACAGCTTCGTATTCTTGGGCTAAATCTTGTAATTCGGCTAAGTTTCCGAAATCCCGGCGGCGAGCATAAAGCTTATATTCTGGTAACAAATTTTTGTATATCCTTTCGAGTTCTTGGTTTCTGGAAAAAGACCCTTCTCGTGTGATTAATGTTTGAATTTCCGTGATATATCTATCTACTGGTTCGTTTTGTCTCTGTTTTCTTTTTCGGATTTGCTCTTCTAGTTGTAGCAAATATCCCCTGGGATAGAAAGCTTTTTTAAAATCTTCGCTGAAATCTGTCCATGACTTCCAATTTTTGTTATTGTTTCTGTACCATAACAAAGCGTGGTCTCCTAATAATTCTGGTAATGCTTTTAGCAGATCTTGTTTATCGATCTCGTAGGCCAAGCTTAATTCGTCTATCCTCTCTAAGAAGTCTATTGCATCCGAATGTTTCTTGTCGAAGTGTGTGTTCCACTTTCGTACTTGATTTAGCAATTCTGGTTGCCCTATTTGTTTCGTTATTGTTAAGTCCTGTAATTGTCTTCGGATGCCCGAAATTTCTTGGGTCAGTGTGTCGGATTCTGTTCCCTTGGACGTTTTTTCTTTTGGGATTGTTCCTGTCGCTTCCTCGCGATTTTTAAAAAAGGTTCTGAGTCGTGCTCTCAATTTGTCGACGGTTCCCTTGGGATCTAAGCCGTATTTTTCGGCCTCGCTCTGCAACTCCTCTTTGCAAAGTCGGTTTATCCACGACGTACCTGTTACTGAGTCTGTGTCTTTATCTGTCGGCATGTTATTAATTTTGCTCGGGCGCCAGTTTGTGATGGGTAGCTCTTTCGGGGCGACAGACTCAGTAAAACACAGGTTTGAAGTAAAAATAAATCTATTAATTTAGTATATCTACAATAAATAAAAATAAAAAGGAATTCTACGTTGTATACTTATACAATGAATAAAACTAAAACGAATTCTACGTCCCCGTCTGGATCCCGTGATGAACGAAGTCCTCGGCGAACGTCTATAAAAGAAAAGAAATTAATTAGTACTACTAATAAGAAACGAAATGGGGGAAATCGATCGCGCGCAGATTTATACTCGCTTTCGCTTCAATTCAGCGAAAGCTCCGAATATGCTCGCAAACAAAATATTTAGCTGTGCAGACCCATGGCAATGTTCAATACACAATGCCGACGGGTTCCCATTGGCTAAGGACAGAGTATAATCCTCAATACGGAAATCTCTCTGTCCCGGTTGGTTCTGTGCAGATCCACGGTAATGCTCAATACGCAATACCGATGGGTTCCGCTTGATTAGGGACAGAGTACGATCCTCAATACGGAAATCTCTCTGTCCGGAATGGCTCGCAGGTTCACTACACCGGCGAGTCAGGGAGCCTAGAGCGCTAGCTACAAGACTATCTAATTCCGCTATTCACACGCCTTAAATAGCCGTTCTGATTCCCACTTCGCCGTCACGTTGTAGAAGTGGATGCGCAAATATTGAAACTCCCACGGTTCGAACTGTTAAACGATCAGATCATCGTTACAAACTCAACAAGAAAATAAGCTGTAAGTGTTTGTACAATTGAATTTTATATCTGTGAAGGGTCGGTTTGATATCATGGTCATTAGCATTCAAATTTAAGAACTAAGGTTTTGGTAGGCTAATCAAAAGTTTAAAGTTTTGTTGTTTAGTTTTTTAAGCAACGAAAAATTTAAGTAAAATTGGTTTTCACGTAATATAAATGTATGTAGATTTAAAAACTTATTATTATAAAAATTTGAGTTATTTTCTTGTATGCTGATTGATAAGATAACGACAGAATTTGATAATTGTTTTATTCTTTCATATAAAATAAAGAAACGTAAATTTTTGAAATACAATATTTTTTTTATTCTTATCCTTTTTTCTCTCCCGATAAAAAGACAACTAGAAAATCTTTGAATCCATCGATCACAGGTAATATAAGGAGTTTATTTTACTTTTGATAACAAATAATTTATTGGCTCAATAAACTAAGATTAAAGTCAAAATAAACAATCATAGCAATATATATATATATATATATATATATATATATATATATATATATATATATATACATGTATATATACATATATCTATATAAATATATATATATATATATATATATATATATATATATATATATATATATAGATATATATATATATATATATATATATATATATATATATATATATATATATATATATGTATATCTACGGCATAAAGTGGACTCCGCCCATGATAAAATTCAGGTTCAATTGAGCTCCGTGGTCAAGTGGATACCGATATACGGAGCTCACTTGACCATTCCATAATATTGGTTCTGCCGATTCATCAACATGTAGAGTTTAATAATTTATAAACATTTTTTGAAGCCCGTAAATACCCCTGTATCATAAATGTATATCGTTTAGTACACGTGTATATATTATAGGGGTCGTTCAGATCTTCTTCATTGTATATTTGAACCATACATTTATCGGTTTAAGTAAGCTCTGAGAGTTTGGCAACTGTGCGATTATACCGTAAATTTTTAACATATACCATGTGAACGACTGTAAATTCTATAAGAGAAACACTAACTCATAAATGTTTATTTAGGTGCTGGTATTACTTTTATGCGAAAATAAGTTATATGTAAATTTATCAATTAATATAAATACTGTGTGTATATGCAATCAAATTACGGTACCTTTGATGTTGATGTAACACTTCTTCTTCTTCCACAGTGCACTGGGGTTGACTCAGATGGGACAGAATCTTCTTAAAGCCGCGTCGTCAGTAAATGTTTGTATTTTGAGAACGATTTCCGAAGTGGAAATTGAAACGTCAATAAATGTATTTTAACCTTTAATTGTGGCTTATTCCCATTTAAATATTAATTAGTCGTCAGGTTTACACAAAAAAATAATGAAGTGTTTTTGCGCGCTAATTTATACAAAACTGTCACTGTTACTGAAGTGCATGTCGTCTCGTAGCTTCGCTTCCCTTAACTTAAGTCTCATAGGGAGTTGCGTACAGGGCCGTATTAATTCACAATTATAAGACATACACACACGTTAATTAAAGAATTAAATATAAAAATAAAATAATAAAAATTATTAATAAAAAAACTAAGAATATGTGTGGAGGGACGTAACACTTCCATCCACCAAAATGCATATTTGCATTTTTAGTCAATATAAGGCAAAGGGCATAGCTTAACAAAAGGTCGCCTAAGTTCACCTTTCGCGGTTTGTATGATAGCTACGCGAACAATATCATCTTGACCGAAAATTAAAGTTTTAATTCGACCCATTTGCCATTGTAAGGGAGGCTTGGTCTCATTACAAATTAATACGAGTGTACCCATATTAGGATTACCCTCATTTTTATGCCACTTCGTGCATTGATGAAGAGTATGTAAATATTCTCTGCTCCATCTTTGCCAAAAGTCTGCATGTAATCGTTGCAGCAATTGCCAACGACTTAGCCTATTTAAATGAACATCACTGTAATCCCGATCGAGACTTATCTTTAAAGGCTCTAGTGTAAGAAAATGTCCAGGTTTTAACACTGAAAAATCATTTGGATCATTACTGACAGGACATAAGGGACGACTATTTAAGACAGCCTCTATTTGTATGACTAATGTATTGAATTCTTCATAGGTTAAAACCTGTTCGCCTATGAGTCTAGACACATGTGTTTTTACGCTTTTTATACCCGCTTCAAACAATCCACCAAAATGGGAAGCTGCCGGAGGATTTAAATGCCATGTAATGAGGTCGATTTTATCAAAATGTGACTTAATGTCTTCTAAATAGGATTTTGCTCCTACAAAATTTGTTCCGCAATCAAAATAGACAACAGAGCAACGTCCTCGACGTGCTATAAAACGTCTGAATGAGGTTAAAAATGCCTCGGTACTAAGTTCAGATACCAATTCTAAGTGCAAAGCCTTAGTGGCAAAGCATACAAATAGGCAAATATAGGCTTTCGTTCGTTTAGCATTTTTAAGATTATTGGCTCGTATCAGAAAAGGACCGCCAAAGTCAACGCCAACGCAAAAAAATGGTTTGGCCATGGATATCCGTAGGTCGGGAAGAGCCCCCATAGGTGGCTGATAATTTTGAGGTTTTAGTCTCCAACGGGAAAGACATTTTGAAAGAACACTACGAATAACACGTTTGGATGAAATTATCCGAAAGTTTTGTCATAAGGCGAAGTGCGTACCTTGAATGCCTGCATGTAGATATACAATATGAATTTCCGAAATAAGTAATTTGATAAAATTACATTTGGAAGGCAAAAGAAGAGGCAAGTGCTTGTCATACGCTAATTCTGACTGGCTAAGTCTTCCGCCCACTCTTAGGAGATCATGTGAATCAAAGAAGGGATTTAATTTTTTCAAATATTTGAATTTTATAGAATTACCCTTAATCTGTTCTATTTCCTTCTTCAAATATCTTTGTTGCACTAATCTAATTAGTTGATTAGTGGCGTTGCTTTGCTCCTGAATAGAAAGCCTTCCAACTGTTCGTTGATTGACTGATTTTAGGTTACCAACAAATCTAAGAACATAGGAAAAGATACTTTTTAATTTTGAAAAGGAAGAAAATCGATTACAGAGATTATCGACAAATTCAACAGATGGAAAAGACAAAAGTCAACCTTTCTCTTTCAATTCTAAGTTATGTTCAAAAGAATTGGTCAAGGAAAATGACCAGATATCTTCAGTAGTGCGAAAAAACTTCGGACCCATCCACCAAGCAGGAGTATTTAAGAAATCCTCAGGGAAAACTCCACGGGATCCATGATCCGCACTATTTAATGAAGAAGGAATATATCGCCATTGTTTTGAAGCAATCCTGTCTTGAATATAAGAAATTCTGTTACTGACGAAGGTTTTCCATTTATATGGCTGTGAATTAATCCAATGAAGAACAACAGTCGAATCTGACCATGCGTAAATTCTACTAAACGGTATAGTGAGAGTCTGCAGTATATAAGATAATAATTTACTAAGAATTACTGCTGCATTGAGCTCGAGACGAGGAATAGTTTGTACCTTGGTAGGACTAAAAGAAAATAAGTTTTGATTACTCCTGTATCATAACACACACGAAGGTATGTAACAGCAGAAGATCCACGTAAAGAAGCGTCGCAAAAGGCATGAAGCTCACAGGAAATAATTCCATTTAAAGAAATATGACGAGGTATAGTAAACTTAGACAGTATAGGCAGTTCAATTTTAAATTGTTCCCACCTTGAAATAATTTCCAAAGGTGGAGTTGCACCCAATCTAAATCAAGTAGCCAAAGACGCTGAATAATAGTCTTCACTATCAAAGTGACAGGATTAAGAATACCGTAAGGATCGAATATGCGAGCTATTTGGGCTAAAAGATTTCGCTTTGTACAGGAAGCTTGAAGAGGTAAAATTTTGTAAAAGAAATCATCAGATGATGGATTCCTTCCAAGTCCTAATACCTTCAACGAAGATTGATCTAAGTCAAATGAAAAAAATTGATGCAGAATATGATCCAAATATGATCCAGAGAGAGACTAACTGAGGGGCATTACTTGCCCATTTTCGTAACTCAAATCCACCACGTTTCAATAAAGATATTAATTATTTTATAGCAAGAACACTGTTTTCTAAAGAATCCTTTCCTGTCACCACATCATCTAAATATCTTTTAGGAGTATAGATGAGGCTACAGGTAAGTCCGGTTCGTCGAGTGCTAGCTGCTGTAGAGTACGAATTGCAAGATATGGTGAGCTAGACACACCGAAAGTAACCCGAGTAAGTTCGTATTCAGGAATAGATTCCTGTTCCGAAAAACGCCAAAGTATTATTTGAAATCTTTGTTGCTCAGGAGCGATAAGAATCTGAGTAAACATGGATTTAATATCTGCAGTAAAGACATATTTATGAAACCCGAATTTAAGCAATAAATTTACAAGATCATTTTGTAATTTTGGACCTGAATATAACGTATCGTTTAAAGACGGAAAGTTAGGGGCGTGTGCGGAAGCATCAAACACAACGCGCAATAGAGTAGTACTGGACTCCTTGTAAATACAGTGGTGTGGTAGATAATAAGCATTATTTATTGCCGTACTTGGCTGAATAGGATTTAAATAATGATTATCTATGAAACTTTTGATAAAGCTTGAATATTGAATCTTAAGTGATTCATTTTTGGCAAATCTGCGCTCTAAAGAACTAAATCTTTGTAAGGCTAAACGTTTTGTGTCGCCAAAAGAAAGTATTTCGTTTTTGAAAGGCAGCTTTACTACAAATCTGCCCTCGGAATTTCTATAAGTGGTATGAGTATACAGCTTTTCACAGAAAGAGTCTCCCGGAGAATAAGATTTAACTTCTGGTACTTCCTCAATGGCCCAGAATTGTTTTAATGTCGCATCTAATTGCTCAGAATCATTAGCAGAAAAGGACGTAAAAAAGAAATGAATATTTGTTAAATTTGTAGGTGGAATATTTCCCATCAAAACATAACCGAAACTTGTTTCAAGAGCTGAAAGCTGATCATTACGGGTTTTATTAATTCCTCCTGTTAAGATGTAAGGAAAAATATTTGCTCCTAATAGAACATCAACTTTACCTGGAATATTTGCCATTTTATCAGCCAACCTTAAATGTTGAAGACACAGCAAGTTGTCTAAGGAAATTGGAACAGTTGGCATGTTTTGACAGATTTAAGGAAGAATTATTGCATCTATCTCGCAATGAAAGTTTATGTCATAAGACGAAGACATGTTCAATTTTACGCCTGATTTGGCTGTGGTGCACATTCTATCAAGACCTTGTATCGATAAAGCCGCATTGAATTTAGGGAGACTTAATTTGTCTGCATATTCTTTACTAATGAAGTTAGCTTGAGACGCACTATCTAACAAGGCTCTAACTTCCAAAGCTTTACCAAAACGATCGAGAACATAGATTGTAGCTGTAGCTAGCAAGACATTATTTGTCAAAGTATTTGATAAGGCGGATATAGAACGCATAGGATCGTTAGATGAACTAGCAACCTCGTTGTGAGAAGAAGAAGAAGAATGATCATTCGCATTGAGATTATCAAAGTGAAGAGCAGTATGATGTTTTTTATTACAATGTGTACATCTTTTGGATGAAGGGCATTTGACCGTAACATGAGTTTTAGGCAAGTAGTTTATACAACATTTATTCTGTTTAGCCAGTCAAAAGTCAAAACGTTTTTGAGGTGATTCAGCAAGAAATTGATTGCATCTAAATAAAGCATGATCCAAACCACAAAATAGACACTTATTTTTGACAGAACTGGTCAAAAATGTAGAAGTTTGACGAGATGAATACCTTACGTTATTAGAAGTATCGGAATTAATAGATTTAACATTTTTGCTGACTTGTCTTTTATACGACTCCAATGAAGTGCAACGCTGCAATGCGAACTTATAAACTTCCTCATAGGAAGGTACATTTTTTGAAGCAAAGTGTAATTCAAAAGCTCTAACTGTTTCTACATCCAATTTGTCCATCAGTAAGTTCATTAGAATGAAGTCCCATTGAGAGGGAGAAAAAAGTAATTTTTCTAGAGAGGCTAAGTTTTCATTGAAAATATCTAATAATTTCCTAAGAGTGAGACAGGATCATCAGTTTTAACCACACTGGCATTTTGTATATTTTTCCATAATGCTCTAGATAAGTCTCGTTTACCTTCATAGCGATCAATTAAGGTGTTGTAAGCAATTATATAATTAGAATCTTGAAGCTTAATGCTTTTAACTAAATTGTAAGGTACTCCCTTAAGTGATTGCAGAAGATAACTAAACTTTTCTATATTAGAAAGATCGGAATTATTATGTACAAGAGCATTATACAAATCTATAAATGTGGGAAAATTGGTAATCTGGCCCGCAAATATACTTAAATTTAGTTTCGGAAGATTTACATTAGTTTTTGATCTAATATGTGGATCAGCGGACACATTTTGAGTTCCACTAGTAGTATTGTTCAATAATGAATGATGTTTAAAATAAAGAGCAGCTATTTTATTAATGCTATTAGCAAATTCAAATCTAATTAATTCTTCCGTATCTAAATCCACGTCTTCCTCAACAGCAATTAAATTAATTAATTCAGTATGTTGATCATTAAAACTAGTATTGATAGCTTCGTAATCTTTTGCAGCAAAGAGAAACCCTGGAATTAATGAAGCATCAACTAACACTTCATCTGCCAGCTTTTCCATTTGTTTAATTTTACAAATGTCAACGTTTCTCAATGCACGCAATCGAACAATTCTATTTGAATTTCTGGAAGACATTATTATTTATAGAAAGAGAAATTTATGTAACACAAAGAACCTTTAAAGAATGATCTCAATAAATTTAGTATGTACTCGTATACTATATATATGCAATACTTTTAAAGTTAGGAAACTCAATAAGTATCAGTAAGAATAAATATTTATTATATTTGAGTATGTATAATCGAGCAAACAAAAAAAAAACACTCCAAGTATTATTTAAACAAAATTCAAAATATATTTATTTAATTGTAACTAGAAATATACGCATAAAATATTTTTAAAACCAAAGGGCTCAATATATATTGCGTTTTTAAAATTTCCTAAGTTATTTAAATAAAATATATAATCTTATAAACCACCCTGTATTTAAAGAATTCTAGTATTCAAAGATATTTTATGTGATTTTGAAGACTTTTGACCGCTTAAGGCTTATATTTAACAATAGGTCAGGTACTAGCCTTACTTGGGATTAAAGGAGGTGATTGCCAGATGTGTTATACTGGTTACGGATTTTTAAATGATTTTAAACGAACTTTTGAGAATCTTTGCCTAAATATTTAAAAATTTATATATAATTTGATAGCGTTTTTAAAGGAATAAATTACTGTAAACTAATTTTAATCCGGCTCGAAGGACCAAATGAACGACTGTAAATTCTATAAGAGAAACACTCGCTCATAAATGTGTATTTAGGTGCTGGTATTACTTTTATGCGAAAATAAGTTATATGTAAATTTATCAATTAATATAAATACTGTGTGTGTATGCAATCAAATTACGGTACCTGTGATATTGATGTAACACTTCTTCTTCTTCCACAGTGCACTGGAGTTGACTCAGATGGGACAGAATCTTCTAAAAGCCGCGTCGTCAGGTTTACACAAAAAATACTGAAGTGTTTTTGCGCGCTGATTTATACAAAACTGTCACTGTCACTGAAGTGCATGTCGTCTCGTAGCTTCGCTTCCCTTAACTTAAGTCTCATAGGGAGTTGTGTACAGGGCCGTATTAATTCACGATTATAAGACATACACACACGTTAATTAAAGAATTAAATATAAAAATAAAATAATAAAAATTATTAATAAAAAAAACTAAGAATATGTGTGGAGGGACGTAACACCATGAACGGTTTATATGGGCTCCTTATTATGATCTACTGTTTGTAGACAGTGTAATGTCACACGCATTACACTGTGTAAGAGAGGATATCTTATTACCTGGTATAACTACGTACTAAAAGGTAACTGGTGCTTTAAAAAACAGGGATATAGATACAAAAGGATTTGAGCTTTTTATTTAATAGAATGATCGTTTGCATAAAAAATTTTATTTTTTTTTGCATTTTTAAAAATGTTTTTTTTTTATTTAATATAATTTTATTAGTTCAATGCCGATGTTTTTTTTTTAAATTACAGAAATTTACACGGAAGGACGTGCGCCTCATTTTTAGCTGACAAGCTTGCGAAGAATATTATTTCTGGTCCTTAATTTACCTTTTAGTTTTAAACAATGATCTGTGACTGACCCCGTGCGATACGAACTATTTTCAAGGAATTTATAGGAAGTCTAGAGTTTAACGATTTTATGACATTATTGGAGTCCAGTTTTGTGAAAGCGTCTATGTTAGGGAAATTGAAGGAGCACACACGAGTTTTTCAGGGGTTTTGGCTGAAAATTGATTTATAGTTTATTTTTATTGTGCAATAATAGGTGTATCGTCTATATAATAGAAGTCCTAGTATCTACCGGTATGGATCGTTCGTTTGTGTAAATGTTATACAGTGTAGGTGCCTTTATCCTACCCCAAGCGAGACCGATCTTCATCTGCTATTCTTACCATTGAGTGATACAAAAAATATTCTCTTGTGTAGGCATACGCAGACAATATAAGTGAGTTTGTTTTCTAAGGGGTATCATATAGTTTTTGGAGAAATATTCTGTAATTTAAGATGTCGTAACCGGCATTTAGATTGAAAAATACCACCCCTGATAACCGATATTTTTCGTACCCGTCTTTGATTTAGTATTTGTGATGTACATGACTAACTTAAGTTTAAAAATAATTAAAGCAAGTAATATAAATTACCCCCATAAAATATTTAACTACATTAACCAAGTATTTGTGAAATTTCGGGATGACTAAATTGATTGATATTTAAATAAATTTCAAGTACCAAAACGTACCTTCTGTAAAATTTAAAAATCTACGACTAATCAAATTATTGGCAACATCGGAGGAGTTTAGTTGTGTACGCGACAAAATATATATGGATCCCAGAAGTGTTTTAACCTATTACGGAGTCCATTTAATCCTACGTGTTGGGCGGAGTCTACATAAAGCGCTACCCAGATAATAATATACACGGTGTATATTCTCCTGGAGTTAGTATAATACCGTTTTAGTACGGGGCCCACATTAACCGCTAGATCTATATATATATATATATATATATATATATATATATATATATATATATATATATATATATATATATATATATATATATATATATATATATATATAGAAAAGAAATTTAATCTTTGCAGATTAGTTAAATAGTAAACTCTTAAATATTGGGGAAATCTGCAAGAAATACTCTAATGTGTATCAATTGTTTCGCCGAACGTTTTCGCCAAAGAGAATTAATTTGGCTTCTTCAGGGCTGAAAGAGAATAAATTATAATTAGCTACCATATATTATCTATTAAAACATTATTGATCTTACCGTAACTTAGAATTGTAGAGTTAGAATATTAAAAAACTTTGCTAGTAACATAGTGGTGTTTTTTGTTACTATGTGCAAAAAAAGTTTTTTATAAGGATTGAAATGTATGGTAGCTTCGAACTTGACACGTAAAGGCTTACCCAAGGTTAATCGAAAAACCCAATGCAACTACATTTAAAAGGAGGTAATTCTTTGAAATGTCGGCAATAACTAAATTTTTGATTTTTAGATAGTTAAAAGTGAGGTTCTGTTTAAGCCAGAACGCAAGCGCTGACAACTTCATTATTAATTCGTATGAATCTTTATGTCGTTAAGGTTCATTGGTAAAAAACGAATGAATTTAAATCCCAGTAAAGGGAAATATTATTTTGATTTTCTTATTTAATTATATTATATTGTTCATGTATTATTAAGTCTTATTGAGACGTATCTAAGAAAAGCAAGGGAATGTTATATATTTTTTGTTAATGAAAATTAATTATAAAGGTATGTTAGTTGTTAATGGATATATCAGTCAAGTTAGTAATCTGTGATATAGTATTGTTCTTGGTATCTGATTTAAGTAACAGGTGGTATATATCGCTTAGATTCTTGATGTCACTCTTAACATTAATGGAGAAATCGTTAAGGAAAATATAAGACATTTCAATGAACTCTCTTTTAGATTTATTGTTCTCACGGTGGAGAATTGTGGTGTTAGTATAGTCCATGAGATGACCAGTGGAATGGACATGTTTGGCTAATGCACAACGGTCAGGGTGAAGTCGAGAATCACTTTTGTGTAGTGTAATACGTGATTTCAATAATTGAGATGTTTGACCGATGTAGGAATTGTTGCAAGAGAGACATGGAATGTTGTAGACAATATTACTAAGCCTATCTATGGGAGTCTTATCTTTTATCTTAGAATAAAGATTATTAATTGTTAGGGCTGATCTACAAGCTACATTAAGTTTAATGTTGTTACTATTATTGCCAAAGCTATTTTCAACACTTTTCAGAATCCTTGTTAACCCCGGAGTGATATCTCTGAAATATGGTAATGAAAAATATTTGTTTATAGGAGTATCCGAGACTGGGTTCCCACTTAAGACATCAGGATCAGCATTGTTAGTCGCGAAGGAAGGTGAAATATCTTCGTCATGGATAGTATTAAACAAAATCTTATTAACTAATGGTGTTGGATAAGCGTTTGAAATAAAAAGTTTCTGTAGGATTTGTAGGTTTTTTGTATGAAATGAAGGATCTGATAGTTTTGTTACTCTATTTTTCATCTGTTTGATTAAGTTGACTTTGGTAGAATTATTATGGTATGAGTTGTAGTTAAGGTATCTACCAGAATGGGTCGGTTTTAGATTGGTATCATTAACAAGGATTCTGAAAAGTGTTGAAAATAGCTTTGGCAATAATAGTAACAACATTAAACTTAATGTAGCTTGTAGATCAGCCCTAACAATTAATAATCTTTATTCTAAGATAAAAGATAAGACTCCCATAGATAGGCTTAGTAATATTGTCTACAACATTCCATGTCTCTCTTGCAACAATTCCTACATCGGTCAAACATCTCAATTATTGAAATCACGTATTACACTACACAAAAGTGATTCTCTACTTCACCCTGACCGTTGTGCATTAGCCAAACATGTCCATTCCACTGGTCATCTCATGGACTATACTAACACCACAATTCTCCACCGTGAGAACAATAAAT
The DNA here is from genome assembly GCF_040954645.1 of Diabrotica undecimpunctata. Lineage (NCBI taxonomy): Eukaryota > Metazoa > Arthropoda > Insecta > Coleoptera > Chrysomelidae > Diabrotica > Diabrotica undecimpunctata. The sequence continues at coordinate 71,296,761 of NC_092807.1, read as the reverse complement.
CTAAAAGAGAGTTCATTGAAATGTCTTATATTTTCCTTAACGATTTCTCCATTAATGTTAAGAGTGACATCAAGAATCTAAGCGATATATACCACCTGTTACTTAAATCAGATACCAAGAACAATACTATATCACAGATTACTAACTTGACTGATATATCCATTAACAACTAACATACCTTTATAATTAATTTTCATTAACAAAAAATATATAACATTCCCTTGCTTTTCTTAGATACGTCTCAATAAGACTTAATAATACATGAACAATATAATATAATTAAATAAAGAAAATCAAAATAATATTTCCCTTTACTGGGATTTAAATTCATTCGTTTTTTACCAATGAACCTTAACGACATAAAGATTCATACGAAATAATAATGAAGTTGTCAGCGCTTGCGTTCTGGCTTAAACAGAACCTCACTTTTAACTATCTAAAAATCAAAAATTTAGTTATTGCCGACATTTCAAAGAATTACCTCCTTTTAAATGTAGTTGCATTGGGTTTTACGATTAACCTTGGGTAAGCCTTTACGTGTCAAGTTCGAAGCTACCATACATTTCAATCCTTATAAAAAACTTTTTTTGCACATAGTAACAAAAAACACCACTATGTTACTAGCAAAGTTTTTTAATATTCTAACTCTACAATTCTAAGTTACGGTAAGATCAATAATGTTTTAATAGATAATATATGGTAGCTAATTATAATTTATTCTCTTTCAGCCCTGAAGAAGCCAAATTAATTCTCTTTGGCGAAAACGTTCGGCGAAACAATTGATACACATTAGAGTATTTCTTGAAGATTTCCCCAATATTTAAGAGTTTATATATATATATATATATATATATATATATATATATATATATATATATATATATCTAGCGGTTAATGTGGGCTATTATACGAACTCTAGGAGAATATACACCGTGTATATTATTATCTAAGTAGCGCTTTATGTAGACTCCGACCAACGCATAGGATCAAGTAGGCTTCGTAATACGTTAAAACATTTTTGGGATGCGTATACACCTTTTCGGCTACAAAACTAAGCTCCTGCAATGTTGCCAATAATTTTATTAGTCGTAGATTTTCAAATTTTACAGCAGGTACATTGTGGGACTTGAAATTTATTTAAATATTCGTCAATTTAGGCATCGAGGAATTTTATAGATACTTGGCTAATGTAGTTAAAAATTCTATATAAATTGATAACCGACATATAACCTTATGTTTAACAAGCACAAGTTTAATCTTTTATGTTTAATAAGCAAGGTGGTAATTTATATTACTTGCTTTAATTATTTTTAAACTTAAGTAAGTGTCTATTATAAACTTGGAAAGTTTCCATTTTTATACGTTAGTATTTTCTTTTATTGCATCGCACTGAAACATTTATTATATAAATGTACGTATATCGAGTGGAGTTTTCGTGTAACAGTTAAAGAAAGTAATAGTAGGGAAGAGTGTTGTACCTTGGGTCAATTTTTAGTTTTTATTTTTTTCTAAATCCTAAAATTATATATTTGCAAAGTTTATCCAATGTATTAGTTACTTTTTCTATTTGGCTACATGCTTTCTTTGTATTGACACATTTTAAGCTTAGTAGTTAGTTAAAAAATATATTTTAGCAGGCCCTTGCATGTTGACCCAAGGTACAAACTGGTAATGTACGTTGGACCAGCATATATTGTACCTTGGACCAGCATTATATTGTACCTTGGGTCAGTTATAAAAGAAATAGAACAAATCTTGAAATGTTTTATTGAATATCTCAAAATAATCAGAACATTAGGATTAACTAATGATTAATTTAGTAAATAAAAACTTATTTGAAATTATATCCGCTAAATTTAACATTAAATTTCAGGTGCGCATCGTGACGTGCAGTTCCGCTTATTTTGTGCGGTTGTGGAAGTTTACGTACAATATCATTGCGTAAAAAATCATAAGTCTCGGTTGAGTCGTTTATAAACTTATTGGAATCTAGAATTCTACGTAAATATCTAAGTTCATTATTAATTCCACTGTTCAGTATCTCGGCAACATAATAAACAAAAGATTTCTTCCCTGCCACTTTCACTAAAACAAAGTCTCCTTTTTTAATCTCGTTATTTTCAGATAAGTCATATATTTTTTGGTCATTTAATAATTCTTCTTCTCTAGTTACCAAGTCCTCAAATGTACCTCCATCACTTGAACTTGATTCACTATCATACTTAGCAGCTCTCTTTGGCACATTTTGTATATCTTCTGTCGCTATTTGCTTTGTAACTGCCTGCACTTTCTCAAATGATACCGTCTTTCCCTTTTTAAGCGTAGCTATTTCATCTTTCTCTGGAGTATCGGTAAGTATTCGTGACTTTCCTCTTGCTCTTCCTAACTTCTTTTTGCGAACAGGTGCCTTTGGATAGGGTCGCAACATTTCAGGTGTAATAGAACTTCCTGAAGTTCCTGCTTGACGAATATTTGAGGTAGAAGGAGTAGAGACTTCCATTTCATTAACTGTAGTTTTAGTTTTTTCCCCGTCCTGTTCAACATTGACTTGCTCGCGACTGTCAGTAAGCTGGTTTAAAGGACGATCAGTTACATACGAAGACAGAAACTCATTATCTTCAAAAATGTTTTCATTGACGGGATAGAGACCGCTCACCTCAAATCCCTTCTGGATATTAGATGTAGTAAATGCTTTTGGAAATGCCTTACCTGCAAGTTCGGCTATATCGTAAATCGTAATAGGTTGTCCAGGGTGCATAATCATCCACTCACTACAGGCGGTATTATAGTAAGTTTTCATCGGTCCAAAAACTGTTCGATCGAGCGGTTGCATTTTGTGGCTGGTGTGGGGATGAAACGTTATCGGTAGATAACCATTCCATTAAGAATTCCATTCTTCTTACAGAAATTAATGACACTTATATTCACGTGGCTATCGTGATTATCCAAAAGTAATATAACTGGATTTTCAACTGTTGGTTTCACATGATTTTTAAAGTGTTGTAGGTATTCCAAAAACAATATTTCGTTTGACCAGATGGACGAATTTGCACCTCCTATAGTTCCAACTGGACAACCTTTTAGCATGTGAGGCTTAAAATTAACCCTCGGAAATATCATCATTGGCGGAATATGATTTCCGATTGCATTTATTGAGGCTATCAAGGTTACATTTTGACCTCGCTCTCCACTTGTCATTTGACCTAATTGTTTTATTCCCTTAGGTCCTACAATTTTTGGTGGTACATGGACAGTCGTTAACCCTGTCTCGTCACAATTCCAAATTTTTTCTGGGGAAAAATCTCCACGAGACAAAGCTTTTTTGTAGTTCTTAAAAAAGGAAGATATATTTGTTTTATTAAAGGATGTTGATCTGGCCAAACTTGTAGGTTCTGGTTTACGAAGTGATAAATCTTCATGTCTTCTAAGAAACTGCCTCAGCCATTCCTTGCCAGCTATCTTTTTTTGGTCCCAAGAAGGCGGATAAGACTTGTTATTTGCAGTTGCATACTGGTATGCTAAAGTACGAACTTCCATTTTCGTCAAACCATAGTGGAGGCGTGCAGCAGTGAGAAGATATATTTTTAACTTAGCTTTCTCTTCTTTATTAAAAACTTGTTTTACATTATTGGCAGCAACATAAGAAAATTCTGAAGCCCCCGACTGCCTGAAGGATTTTACGTGCCTGATCAGCGTGGTTTTTGATATGTTATATACTTCTCGGCATTTTAAAATGACTATCTGAAACAATAATAAAAGGTTTTTTTGGTAACAGACACACCAATTAATTTAAATAAAAGTCAAAATAATGTTAATTCGCAATAAGATTGTACCTTGGTCCGGTCCAAGGTACACGACCTACCGGTGACCCAAGGTACACAACGTAACAATTTCAGCTGTTTTTTGTTTTCTAATATTAGGTTATGCGTTTAGACAAAAAATACATTCATGATTATCAAGCGTAAATATATATTGTCCATTACAGATAATAATAAAATATATATATTTACATTTGAAGCGGATTTTAACAGATAACAAATAGGTAAATAATTTACTTACGATCAAACAAAACACAAAACGCTCTGCAAGTCACCACGCTGCAATTTTTTGATAAGTGTATTTAGATGCCATCTACCGCTGATATTATTAAACCACTAATTCAACCAAATCGAAGAGAAATCTGCAGTGGGTAAGAAAGAAAGTCAACTGACCCGAGGTACAACCCGGTCCGAGGTACAACACTCTCCCCTACTCTAATATTTGTTACTACATAAAATTATAAAAAACTCTGTAAAGCAGGGAGATCTTAGTAACTTTCCTATTGCTACAGTTTATGACGTGCAATATTTGTTTCAAAAATTAATAAAATTTAAATCACAATAATTTATAAATCACTCTTAAAATTATAATTTTTACTGTCTAATTTTAATATGTCGATTTTTAAGTCTAGGGAATCAAATATCCGACTATACATTGGATACACATGAACAGACCGATACACTTACTGATAAAAGATACCGAGCTGATAAAAGAAGTAGGCATACCACAGCACCTAATTTAGCTTATAACTGCACTGTACAAATACACTACTTGAACATTTAACGTAACATTAAAAGCAGATTGAAAGTCAAATGAGAGATTAAGTAATAAAACGAAAGTATCTGGAAAATATTTTTCAAACGATATTAGTATTCGTTAAAGAGCATGTGACAAATTATGCCGAATCGACAGTGCGCCTTAACCACACAATATTGTTATTTAAGAAAAATTACAGCTCGTTCCAGAAAGAATTGTAAATATAACATGTTATAGAGCTGCCGTATAGATAAGAGCTGCCGATATAGATAAGAGCTACTGTAAATATAAATACTTGAGTAATTTTATTTTTAACTAATTAAATATTTTTGGGGTAGAACCCTGAAAGTATGCTAGAAGTATTCATAGTTACTTTTAAATTTATATTTTATTTGACGTTTGTATCTCCGAATCGTAGTTCTTTTTTAAACATGTATAATATTATGACAACAAATTTTTATATTAAAATTGACGACAAACACATGAAAATAACACCTACTTAAGATGTAATCCATTAACGGCCCATAACGTATCGTATAGCATAACATTAGTGAGTCATTCAGATAAAATATTTTGGTGCCCTATGGTCTTGATTCTTTTCAACAATTATATTATTTCTTGTATTGGTTTCGTAAAAACCAGTTTTACAGTTTCATGTTCGGTGTTATTGTTTTAAATTCTTTGTCGCTGGTATAAGCTATCATTATTTTCAACTTTAAATAATTGTCTTTTTGTATCTTATTAATTTTATAGGTTAATAATTTCCAAGTAAATGTATAATATAATATTCTTTTTTCTATCACTTGGTTTAAGTATCACCCGTTCACTTATATTCTTATTGCTTATTTACTTTTAGTCGTAATACCCAAGTCGAAAGGGATAAACCAGCGAACTGAGTTTTAGATTGAACATATATTGGCCTTTCAGATGGTCACTTATGTTAATAGAGGTCATCGTGTATGCAGAAAGTAACCACGAGTACGAAAGATATCAAGTGTCAGGGGTGGTATTTGTAAATCTAAATACCGCTTACGACACCTTAAATTAGAGGGAATTTCTCTAAAAACTATATGACATCCCCTTAGATAATAAACGCATTCATTTTAATATATTAAAACTGCTGTATATAGGGATTCGCGGGTAGCGGCTAGGAACTCCTTTTTGGACAGTCCTATCAGGGAAAGTGAATCAATCCCTGCCTTCCGCAGATTCCAGGTATTTCCAGAGCGGAGAAGAAGGTCTTCACAACGGTCTAAAGGGCGGAGGTGGCAGCCCCATGGTTTTGGGGTTTATATAAAATCGAACCTGGAAAGCGACAGCTGGTCTTTTAGTATTTGTATTGAGCGGAAGTCATGTAGGCCAGAACTGTCAATACATAACAGTACCCGGTGCGGTGGTAACCACTTAAACAGCGTGTACACAGCGGTGTAGAAAGCCAAGGGAATGACTACTCCACTATTTTTACCAGGTTTATCATTATGGCTGTAATTATCATCGTAATGGTGTAGGATTCATAGTCTCAAAGGAGGTTAGAAAATGTGTCAGGGCGATACGCCAGGTATCTGAATGGGTCATAATGATTCAGTTAAACGCAAAACCCAGAAATATAAATTTAATACAAGTGTATGCACCGACAGCGGAAAGTGAACTAGAAGAACTTGAAAAGTTTTACGCCGATGTAAAGACTGTTGCTGACCAACTCAAGACTAGAGATCTTAACATTCTGATGGGTGACCTTAATGCTAAGATTGGAAAAGGCAGACAAAGTAACATTATTGGATGTTATGAACTGGGCGATAGAAATGAAAGAGATTATTTCGCAGATTTTTGCAAAGCATAACCTATGTATAATGAACACCTTTTTCAAACTACCTTAACGGAGATTATATACATGGAAATCTCCAGCAGACTCTTCCCGTAATATTGTCAGAAACCAAATTGACTACATAACTATCAGTGAGCGGTACAGAAATGCAGTAGGGTCTGAAAAACTTTTCCTGGTGCCAATGTTCTATCTGATCACAATCTATTGTTAGCCGAAATAAAATTAAAACTTAAACGGATAAAGCAACAACGATCCTATAACAAACTGGATATGGATTTTATTAGAAACAATAGCCAGATGATTGCAAACAATTTAGAAAACAATTTTAAGAAATATGAACAACAAGAATCCATCAAGGATCATTGGAACCAAATCAAAACGATTATAAGCAACTCAACTCCAAACTTAAAAGAGAGCAGTCAAAAAATGCAACAGTGGATGGACGATGAGATTTTGAATTTGATGGAAAAAAGACAATTTTAAGAACCATAACGTAGAAATATATAAAGTAATTAATAAAGAGATAAGGACTAAGATAAGAGCTGCAAAACAAACATACTTCGAAAATAAATGTTTAGAAATTGAAGAAGTACAGGGAAAACATGATTCATTTAATATGTATAAAAAATAACAGAACTAACAGGTCAGAACAAAAAACAGGCAAATAACATCGTTAATCGAGACGGAAAACTTCTTCTTCTTCTTCTTCGTCTAGCCATTCACGTCTACATCTGAACATAAGCCTCTTCAAGTCTTCCTTTCCATTGTTTTTTATTGTACGCTACTTGTAGCCAATTTTTCCCGGCAGTCCTTTTCAGATCATCTGTCCATCTCATAGGAGGTCTGCCTCTGGGTCTTTTGTGTTGGTATGGTCTCCAGGTTAAAATTGATCTGTGCCATCTGTTTAGATCGCTCCTAGCTACAAGTCCAGCGTATTCCCATTTCAACTTTAATGATTTTTGCACCACATCGGTGACTTTGGTTATCTGTCTTGTCCATGTGTTTGTTTTCTTGTCCTTAAGTGATATACCTAGATTGCTCTTTCCATAGCGTGTTGAGTGACTCTTGTATAAGCCTGATGGAAGGTGTAATAAATAAAACAAATACTCGATTGAGTAATTTTATAAGCAACAAGTATATTAACTTCACATGCCAGTAACTTAACCTAACAACTGTGTCTAACCTAATAACCTGTCTTGTCACCTCCTGTCATGCCATCTTCTTACCAACAGGAATAATAATATGATTGTCACTTAACTGGGTATCATACATCCTCTTTTCTTTTTCCTTATAAGTTCAGCTTACAAGGTTTTTTAATTTGTCTCCCTGACCTTGTACAGTAAGTATTATTATGATTTGATGTTTCAAGTATATGATTATTATCAGGGATTAAAACTTCTGTTGCTTAATTTTCCTGATGTGTTTCAATACCCTCACTGTCTGGCAATTCATGATATACACCACCATTGCCACCCATATGATGATCATCACCACAGTCTACAACATGTTTATTTACTGATGATCTTATGTGAGATCTGTTTCTTCTGATAATGTTTCCTCTGTCATCTTGCAGGATGTATGATCTAGGCGATTCATGTTGATTCAAGATTTTTGCAGACTTCCAGGTGTTATTACAGTGATCAAGGACTGTTACATCCATGTCCCTGTTCAATGGCTTCAATATTGTTGCATTTTTATTAAAAGTTGTCTCATTTAATTCTTTTTTAGCTTTCATTTTCATTTCCACATTTTCACACAAACATGGATGCAACAAATCAACTGAAATTGGAACTTTTGTTTTACATCTTCTGCTATTAAGAAGTTGTGATGGGGAGTATCCCATACCTTTTAATGGATAATTTCTATAATTTATTAATGCTGACTGAAGGTCTGCATGCTTTCTTTCATCTATAGTTTTCCTTAACATGTTTTTTGCAATTGACACTGCTTTTTCTGCTAATCCATTTGAACGTGGATAATTAGGACTACGAAAGATTAAAGGAAAGTTCCAATTTCTGCTAAACTTTCTAAATTTTTCACTATTATATGGTACGTTGTCAGTTACAAGAAAATCAGGTGATCCAAATCGTGCAAAAACTGTCTTAATTTCAGCAATTACTGAATCAGCACTTTTATCTTTAATGGGTAATACCTCTAACCAGTTAGAATATGAGTCAAATAAAACTACGTAACTTTTTCCAGCATATGTGAAAATGCTGGACCCAACCCTCTCCCATGGTCTTTTAGGAAGTGGATATGATAAAAGAGTTTGTTTTGGGTTTTTTCTAGCAAATTTTTCACAACTCTTACATGCTCTTATATATGATTCAATATCCATCGCCATACCAGGCCAATAATAAATTTGGCGTGCTAGTGCTTTTGTTTTTTCTATGCCTAAATGTCCCTCATGAAGTAATCCTAGAACTTCTTTTCTTAATGAAAAAGGAACAACTAATTTATTGTCTAGAAAAAGAAGGTCATTAGTTATAAATAGGTTCTCCTTAAGTTTGGCAAAGTGTCTGACATTTTCTGGAATTTTATGTTTTTGCTCTGGCCAACCACTGATGATAAAATCAAAAACAACTTGTAGTTGGGGGTCTGCTATTGTCTGTTGTCGAAACTGATTTTTTCGTCCCTCAGATAGCGGTAAATCATTGACAATTGAATGAACAGCAAACTCTATCTCCGTATCAACAGATTTTTTGTTGTTTTTTAGAAATGCCCTTGATAGTGTGTCAGATATGTACATGCTTTTTCCTGGTTTGTATGACACAACTAAATCATAATCTAATAATTTTAATCTCATTCTCAGGATTCTTGGTGAAATTGACTGTAAATCTTTTTTAAAAATTGATTCCAGTGGTTTGTGATCACTGTGGACTTTTACACAAGCCCCATAGATAATGTGAAGGTATTGTACAGCTCTAATGCCTCGTCACCCACCAGACTTAAGAAAACTGCCAGCTTTTTACTTTCTGGTTTGGAGGTTAGGTCCGTAGCTATCATAAATAGATCAAACTTTTGGCTAAATTTGCGCAAGTTTTCAAATATATTTCCATCTAATACTAGAGATTCAGGTGGCTTAAACGTGGATTCCATGATGATACCAAAAAATGATACTCACGTTTTACAATACAAGGTTACAGTTGAGTACCTATCCAAACAAGAAATGGTTACACCACGCAAAGATTATCACACCTGACACCATGTATAAGCCTGATGGAAGGTGTAATAAATAAAACAAATACTCGATTGAGTAATGTTATAAGCAACAAGTATATTAACTTCACATGACAGTAACTTAACCTAACAACTGTGTCTAACCTAATAACCTGTCTTGTCACCTCCTGTCATGCCATCTTCTTACCAACAGGAACAATAATATGATTGTCACTTAACTGGGTATCATACAACTCTAAGTATATTCATATTCTTTTTTGTGATTGTCCATGTTTGTGCCGCATAAGTTAATATCGGAATAATGCATGCATCAAAAACTTTAGATCTAAGATGTAATTGAATTTTACAGTTTACTTTAATTGCTATCGACACATTTAACTTCATATTTCTTCACTAGAGGTCTCTAGCAGCATACTTTGGTAATTGTTTTTCCTATAATTGCCAGAGTAGTCGGTGAGTCTTCTTACAAACTCTCTCTGACGACGGGTAGACCCAGAAACACGTGTTAGGGAGTGGTAAGAGACTTAGATTAAATCGAAACGCAACCGTCTTCGTATAATTGAATTTGTTGATTTCTGAGTATATAGTTCAGTTTACCGAATGCTGCCCAAGCTAACTTTCTTCTTTTTTTATTTCTTCAGTTTGAATTTCCCTATTTAGTATTATTTTTTGTCCTAAGTATATATATTCTTCAACTTTTTCTATAACTTTATCGTTTATTATTGTCACGGTGTCTTCGGAATGCATGACTTTTGTTTTGTTTAAATTCATTTTCAGTCCTATTTTAGAAGATTCGGTATGTAGTTCTACAAGCATGGTTTGCATTTCTTGTAGGTCAGTAGCTATCAGGATTATGTCATCTGCAAATCGTAGATTACTGAGGTAGCGGCCATTGATGTTTATTCCCTTATATTTCCAATTTAGGTTTTTAAAAACGTCCTCCAAAACTAAGGTGAACAGTTTGGGTGATAAAGTATCTCCCTGTTTGACTCCCCTGTTTAATGGTACAGGGTTCGTGTGTTCATTTTCATTTAGGTAGTATGTAGCTGTAGCTTGGTTCATAGTTTCTTTTATTAAGTTAATATATCGGAAAACTGATTATCACTAATTCGCATAAATAAGACAGATGGAAAGAGTATATTGAGGAACTGTATAGTGATTAAAGGCGCGAGCGTGAAATTAACGAAGTAGTTACAGGACCTGACATAAAAGCAATACGATTAGCAAATACCCGAAAAGCGACGGGACTTTCGATTAAATTTAATGAATGATTTGCGCATGGTATAAAGGGGACGGAAAAAAATATGTTGTTTTATTCGAGATAGTGCATTATATTTACCTGATATAGTTATTAAACGCATTACTAAACGCATAACTTTGTCTCTGACAGTTAGTGGTATCTAAGCCTAAATAATTTTAAAATTCTAAAATAATTTTCTTTTCTAAGTTTTCACTAGTATTAAAAAATACGGGTATAAATCTCAAAAATCGCTCTTTTATACCACTTAGTGGAACATAGTGAAGAATGACGGTACGCTGATCTATGTGAGATAATATATCAGGTGTTGAATTAATAATTAGAGAGTAAAATTTTGCTTTCTTTAATTTGTTCACTCTTATGAGTTGCAAATCTTTCAATACAATAGAAATAAATTTACCACATATTGTAGGGATAAATATTTTATTATACCAATCTTAGAGCTGGATTAAACTCGATAAATATTCCATAGCACGTATATAATTACCATTATTTTCACACAAAATCATTTTTACCACGAAAGGTTAAAGTGTAAGAAATAAATTTAATTGTCGCTACCATACGTTAAAGTACTTCCCTTCAATATTTTTTTTTTCAAATACTATTTTTAAACACGTGCATAGTAAATAGGAATGGGAACAATATATCCATATATTAAATATATCAAGATCGCTCACATAGTATTAAAACAGCATATTGGCACGTATGTAATATAATCCAGAATATATTACATACTAAAAAATACTATGTCTAAGTAGCCCTTGTCAAGATCAATAGCGCCGATATAGGTAGTTAAAATTTTGAACACTTATTTTAACTGTTTATTATCCATATAAACGACTTGTGACTAAAATTATGAAAATAATAATAGTCTGTATATAAAAATTAAATTTTTAATGAAAAGTAAATGATAAGCCATTACTTAAGGGGTCAAAAGAAGGAGGCTTCGCGAAGATACAAGTACTAATGAGACCATTGCAATCGGACGTACCCTGGGTAATTATTAACTAATTAATCGGCTAATTATTCAATCAACGTTCAATATGATCTTGTCAAATCGAACCTTTTAGGACAACCGATTCTAATTATGTTTATAACAATTGAGGGCATATCTAGAGATAAAGAAACTTTACTTCACTAAAACTTATAGGTAAGACATGCGTCTTACATATGTGACGTATTTCTAGTGCAGATAAAACCATGTGATAAATAGGAAAGTGCTATCTTTGCCGGCGAAGAAGCAAAGAAAAACTCAAAGTGAGAGAGAAAAAAACTAGTCAGCTGAGGGAACTTTTCAACGATGTTGAGCTTGGATGCACTATCTACATATATAACGAAAAATAATGTGACAAAAATTTAATTATGAAATTTGGACCAAAAACACTACAATAGCTTCCCGGGATGATGAACAGCTGTATTCAAACTATGCAGATACACAAAATGTGGAGACAATCTATAGTTGTTGCCTTGCTTAAACCTGGCAAAAACTCCAACGACCACAAAAGCTATCTTCCAATATCTTTATTTTGTCAGCTTTTCAAAATCCTTCTGCAAATGTTCCTTGATATGATTTCACCGATAATAAAAAAACTCAAATTAAAATGTAGACATGCTAATATGTACGTCACAAATACTAAATCTTACCCAATACAGCGAAGACAGGTGCAAAAGATATCAGGTATCAATTTAAATGCCACTTACGACACCATAAATTAAAGGATATTTCTTCAAAAACTATATCTGCATAGATAATAAACTTACCTGCAGGTATATTTTGTATAATAATTTGGTATATCTATAATCTAGCCTGCATTCTTTAAGCGCCTGTAATATTTTGCTTAGCTCAACTGTGTCAAAGGCTTTGTGAAAATCGATAAATATTAGAACTAGAGGTTTATTGAATTCCACTGCTTTCTCTATTAGGGTTTTTATACTTTGTAGATGGTCATTTGTTCCGTAACTTTTTCGGAATCCTGCCTGTTCCCTTGGTTGATAAGTCTCTAATTTTCTTTCCATTCTCTTAACTAGTATTCGCGTAAACAACTTATATATATGGCTGAGGAGGCTAATCGGTCTGTAATTCTCTAAATTTGCTTTGTCTCCTGCTTTGTGTAATAGAATCATAGTAGCGTTGTTCCGGTCTGTTGGAATATTGGCGCTGTGAAGGCAGATGTTGAAAAGTTGTTTAATTTTTTCAAGTAATACATCCCCTCCAATTTTTAGTGCTTCTGATACTATTCCATCTTCACCCGGGGTTCGATTATTTTTCATTTTCTTCAGGGCTTCTTTGATTTCTGATTTTGTTATATCGGGCATTAAATCTGACCCTTGGTTTAATACCCCAGTTTTTAGTGTAATTGGAGGTTCCGTATTGTTATCTTTTTTTCTTGATCTATATAACTCTGTGTAGAACTCTTCGACTATTCTTAATATTTCATCTCTGTTCGTTGTTTCTTCTCCAGTGCTGTTTCTCAGTTTGTTAATTTCTATTTTCCCATTTTGTACGCTCCTCTTCAAAACTTTCATGTTCTTATTTTTCTCTATTGCCTGTTTTGTTTTTTCTAGATTGTAGTTTCTTATGTCTTTTCTTATTGCCTTTGTGATCGTCTTATTTATTTGATTTATCGCTTCTTTGCTTGTAGTGTTATCTCCTTTCATTTGTCGCCTTAGTTCTATAAGGGTTTTCGTGGGTTGACTCAGTTTTTCATCTTTTTTGCTTGTCGAACAATATTTAGTTTGAGCCTGTTGCATTGTGTTGACTATTTATTTGTTCAATATATTGATGTCTGCTGTTGTTGTATCTTTCAATGAATTACCAATATATTTTTCGAACTCCTGAATGTTAGTTGGTTTTGTCCATTTCTTTGGTTGTTTCTTGTTTATCATTTTCAGTCTTTCTTTTTCGGTTGATATCGTTATTTTAGCTCTTACTAACCTATGATCACTACTTGTACTGAACTGGTTTAGCACATTTACGTCTTTAAATAATTCTTTTTTGTTTGTTAAAAAATAGTCGATTTCGTTCCTTGTTTTTCCATCAGGACTTTCCCATGTCCATCTTCTGTGTTTTTTCTTTTTAAAGAAGCTGTTCATTTGATAGAGATTGTTTTCCAAAAGGAAAGTCAGTAGTTGTTTGCCTCTATCATTTTTGCCTTCGCTTCCAAAATTTCCCAATATTATTTTAGAGGGGTCTTCCTTAGTGCCTATTTTGGCGTTGAAATCACCACCTATTATTAAGAAGTGGCCAGGATTTTCCTTGATTGCACAGGATATTTGGTCGTAGAATATTTGGACTTCTTCGTCTGGATGTCCTGTAGTTGGGGCGTACACTTGAATGAACTTTAGGATATATCTGGCGTTTATTTTGATGTTTAAGTAGACCACTCTTGTTGAGATTTGGTTTATTGACACAATTCTGTTAGCAATTCTTTTGTGAATAAAGAAGCCGACGCCTCCGACTGTCGATTCCTCTTCTCCTTTGTAATAAAATAAATGGCCTGATGGGAGTGAGGTAAGACTCTCTCCCTTTTTTCTAACTTCGCTGATACCTACAATATCCCAGTTCACTTTTGAGAGTTCTTCCTCCATTTCTTCGAATCTTTCTTCGGTAGAGAGTGACCGAGCATTATATGTGGCGATGTTGAGGTTTATCTTTTTGACGCACATTGAATAGGGTTGGTTTACAGTGGTCGGGTTTTTGGCATTTAAACACCGTGCTTGCCTAGCATGTTGGTGAGTATTCATATTTATTCCCACGAGTAGCTGGGGAACGTTGGTCGATTCCTGTAGAGCCCCGCGTACAGGAACAAGGCTAATATTTAATGGGATTTCGCCCGGTGTCCCAAGAGCATCGTTAGCGGCCGCGTGACGTGCAACCATTCAGTTTTTAGCACGATAGCTTCCACCTTAACTTACGGATTTTTTGCATCTGGTTTTCTCCATATTTTTGTTGGGTAGGATGGGGAGGGAAAGAAGGTGTGGATGGGAAGAATATATTAGAAAGAAATATAGTGACCCGTCTGCCTTCGGAAACCTAATCGCCATTCGGGGTCGGAAGAGAACAAGAGTTAGCCAAGAGAGGCTGATAGAAAAGATTAAAGACATTTCACTCAAGACAAGTTGAAGAAGAGTAAAATGTGAAGGCTCTTATGATCCGCCAGGTGCGTTTCATAAGAGTATGAGTATTGATACATTTTGTGTTGTATACCTGCAGGCAACAACCACTGTCAGATTACATACTAACAGTAATCGCATAAAAATAGAACGGGGGGTTAGACAAGAAGACCCAATGTCACCTAAACTTTTTAATACGGTGCTAGAACATGCTTTTAAGAATTTGGATTGGATGACAAAGGGAATAAAAATAGATGGAGAATATCTAAACAACTATAATAGCTGAAGATCTAGGTATGGCAAGAGAGATGGTACAGGAACTCGTTGTGGCTACAGAAAGTGTAGGTTTAAATATAAATATCTCGAAAACAAAAATCATGACCAATTTGGTACCCAACCAGAACATCAGTATTGGTGGAAAAGAAATAGAACTTGTAGATAGATATAAATACCTGGGACATGAAATTATGATTGGCAGGGATAACCAGACTCATGAACTAAAGAGAAGAATCGGCCTTGGGTGGGCAGCATTTGGAAAACTGAGAGAAACTTTTAAAAGTGAGCTGCCCACATGCCTAAAGAGAAAGGTATTTGATCAGTGCGTCCTCCCAGTCTTGACGTACGGAGCAGAAACACTTACCTTAACAAAAGCAGCAGCTACCAAAGTGAGAGTCACGCAGAGAAGAATGGAGCGGTCCATGTTAGGAATAACTCTGCGAGACAGAATAACCAACGAAGACATTAGGAGAAGAACCGGAGTGACTGACATCATCGAGAAGATAGCCAGACTAAAATGGAGATGGGCAGGACACATAGCCAGAATGACAGATGGGCGATGGACAAAGAGGTTATTGGAATGGAGGCCAAGGGAAGACAAGAGAAGCGTCGGTCGACCACCTACAAGATGGACTGACGATTTAAAAAGACTCGATAAAAACTGGATGAGAGCGGCGCAAGATAGACGGGGTTGGAAACATGAGGAAGAGGCCTATGTTCAGCAGTGGACTCTTGAGGCTGGATGATGATGAATAAACTTACTTGTATTATCCGCGTGTACCTACACAACAGAAGATTTTTTATATAATTCAAAGGTAAGAATAGCAGATGGAGAACGCAGAAGAACGGTCTCGCTTGGGGTAGCGTAACAGCATTTACAAAAATTTATACCAGTAGATATTTTGGCTTTTAATATGTAGACGATACATCTATTGATGCACAACCAAAAACTTGTGTTGCTGAAGTGAAGAAAAATATAAATGATACCTTAAACACAATAAGAATATACTATAAATTAATTTTTAGCCAAAACCTAGAAAAATTCAGGTGTTCTCCTTCAATTTCCCTAACAACGACGCTTTCACAAAACTGAATACAATCACATCCAATAGTGACATACAATCATGCAATTATGTAAATACCTTGAAGATAGTTTGTATCGCACGTTGTCATTCATAGAACATTATTTAAAACTAAAAGGCAAACTGAGTACCAGAAGTAATATTCTCGGCATGCTTGTCAGTTGAAAATGGGGAGCATATCCTTTCACCCTTAAAATGTACACGCTTGCACTCTATGCTTCTGCTGGTGAATATACCTCGCCAGTCTGGGTGACACCGACACATCCTTGACACGTAGATTAAACTATAAATTAGTCAGCCAAATTTAGCTGATATTAAGACTCCACATCAATGCATAAGCTCTACCCTATCGTAGCTTTCAATCCACCCAATATCCGAAAACTAGCGAGAGAACGAAAGAAACAAAGTCTAGATTCGCAAAGTCCACTCCATGAATACCAGCCAATTTTACGACGACTAAAATCAAGGAAAAACTCATGCCAAAGGTACAAGATTCATCACACCTCCTTAGTTATCTTATACTAGAGAAAGCTTGCACAGAACGCGATCTACTGCATGCAATTGACTTTGTCATTCAAACCGCTCTTTTCTGAAGGAACAATGTTTAATTATTTGAACTGAATATATAAAGTATAGTCAGTAAGCTATTGCTTATAAATATCATTGCAAATTTGATACAAACTTAACTTATACTGATTACTTATTACCCCTAAATAGGAGATAAATCATTCAGAAGTATGTAGTATTGGTTATTAATACCTATTCTTGTTAGATCAATTAAGCATTCTTTCTTTTTTGAGCACTGCTACCGATTTTACATGCAAATATCTATTTCAGCACTTAACCATATTTATTTTGAAATAATCTTCCATCCAGATATCATACGGAGTACACAAATAAGACTAGAAGTAAAATAATAAAAAAGCTATATACAAGATATCGTGGAACGATGGATGAAATAAACGCAATTCTTATTAATCGGATTCTTACATAAAACGTGTAAAGACATACTCACGTTAACAAAATAGATTACGAAATATCCGCATATAAAAAAAAACGTTTAATTCGGCAATGAAATAATAAAATTATGTTAAACAAAAAAAAAAATAACATTTTTAAAAATACAAAAAAAGAGACAATAAAATTTTCTAAGCAAGTGAACATACCATTAAATAATAAACCCAAGGTCTTTTGTATCTATATACCTTTTTTTTAAAGAAGCACGTAGCTACTAAAAAAACATGAGAGCAGGTAGTTAGAACTATGCATATTAGTTACATACCGTAATGCCTAACAACAATAAGGAGCTTAGATGAACCGTTCCGCGTATATTATACGAATATATAAACGCTGATATAGACCGTCGCAGAGTTGCTACACTATCAGAGCCTACTTAAACTGATAAACCTATGATTCGAATATATATTGAAAAAGATCTGAACGACCCCTATAATATATACACGTGAACTACACGATATACATTTATGATACAGGGGTACTTATGAACTCCACAAAATTTTTAAAAATTATGAAGCTTTGTATGGGAACGAATCGACAGAACCAATATTAGGGAATTGTCAAGTGAGCTCCGTATATCGGTGTCCACTTAACCACGGGGCTCACTTAAACCTGAATTTTAACATGGGCGGAGTCCACTTTATGCCGTAGAGATGTATATATATATATATATATATATATATATATATATATATATATATATATACAGTGTGACCCATTTAGATTGGAAACACCTCTATAAAATTTGAAGTTGTTAACCGATTTCAACCAAATTTTTTTTTAATGTCACGTAATAAAAGGTCTATTGCGGAACATAATATGAAATATTTAGTTAAATTTTCAGGGCATTCTACGATACTTTTTCTTCGTCGAAAATGGAGAATTTGTATTAGCGATTTTTTTATTGAAAAAATTTCTACGCCACTGGATTTAGAGTGGCTTTAAATAGCTATGACAAAAATTTCATTAAAATATATTTATTAATAACGAAGATATGACAACTTAAAATTTTAAAACTCACTAAGCTACGAGTCAAAAAAGAACACCCTGTATCAACAGATAACCATAAAACTAATTATTTTTCAAATAATTTTAATAATAAACCACTACTAGACAAAAAAATGTTTAAAATAGCATAAAAATTTAATGCAAGTAACGCACTTACATTATTATTAACTTTACATGCTACAACTTAAATTTCAGTTGCCATGACAACGATATTACTGTTTGACATTATTTGTGTAATACAAATTTCAGTGCTAGCATAAATTTATGCATAATATCTGCAACAATATTTACTTCAAATTCTTTTAAATATTTTGTGCCATGGCTGCAAGATTAAGTTTGAGAGAAAAAATTGAAATTATACGTCTTTTGGGAGATAACGATAGAAGTACCAGGGAAGTATGTACAATATTTATTGACAGACATGTGGATCGTCCTAATATTAGCTGCGGTACGGTAAACAAAATAAATAGAATATTTAATGAATATGGTGCAGTATCAAAACTAATTTTAAAAAATAACCCGTTACAAAGAAGAAGAGAATATGATCAAATTATTTTAGATCATTTCAGAAATAACCCAAATGCCAGTTTAAGGAATGCCAGTTTATAAGGAATGCCAGTTTATATTTAAATGTGCCTCGAGAGAGTATGAACGGTTAAATTTGTATATCCAGTTAGATGGGTGTTCTGTTCATTACGCCAGAACCGTGAAGCAATGGCTAAATGAAAATTTTCCGAACCGTTGGATAGGCCGGGGTAGTCCGATGATAGATTTTCCACCCAGATCTCCAGATCTCACAATTTTAGACTTCTTTCTCTGGGGAGTTATCAAACAAAAAGTTTGACCAAACCCGTGCAAGAGACGTAAACGAACTTCGTGCAAGAATTCGACAGGCATGTGCAGAAATTACTTCCCAACAACTAAGAAATGTAATTAGATGGTGGATTGGTAGAGGCAACTAGGATTTAAACTAAAATTATGTTTCCATGTTTCTGTTAATACAGAGTGTTTTTTTTAACGGTAATACAGAGTGTTTTTTTCTTAGTGAATTTTAAAATTTTAAGTTGTCATAGGTTTGTTATTAATAAATATATCTTAATGAAATTTTTTTCATAGCTATTTGAAGCCACTCTAAATCCAGTGGCGTAGAAATTTTTTTAATAAAAAAATTGCTAATACAAATTCTCTATTTTCGACGAAGAAAAAGTATCGTAGAATGCCCTGAAAATTTAACTTAATATTTCATATTTTGTCCCGCAATAGACCTTTTATTACATGACATTAAAAAAAAAATTTAGTTAAAATCGGTTAACAACTTCAAATTTTATAGAGGTGTTTCCAATCTAAATGGGTCACACTGTATATATATATATTATCTCAAGAAATTGACTTAAAAATTGGTAAATATAGATAGTCAGACAATGTTTAAGACAATATAAAAGACAAGAGAAGATTATATAAGGAGGGACAAGAAAAAATATCAGACTAAGATTATCAAAAGTATCAAATAGATAAAGAGGAAGCAAAAGTAGCGGTAGCACAATCTATGGTAGCAATGTATGAAAAGCTGTACAATGAACTGAGTACTAAGAAAAAAACATATACAAAATTGCTAAAAGTGGAGCAAAGAAAACCAAAGATTTTAATCAGATTAAATGTATACGAGATAAATACATTAAACTATTTATGCAAGAAAAGGATGTAAAAAATCGCTGGAAGGAGTTCTTTAACGACCAATTAAACGAAGAGTTTGAGAAAGCATGTATAGAGGCAACAGAGACAGTAATAGCAATGGTGCCGAAAATGACGACCGCGGAAGTAATTCAAGAGCTACATAAGATGAAAAAAGAAAAGGCATAGGTCCTGATGGCATCCCTGGATATATATGATCAGCATTAGGAAAATCAGGAACAAGTTGGCTAACAGGACTATTTAATAGAATTTTGAAAGTAAGGCGAATACCGGATGAATAGAGAAGTAGCATTTTAGTACCTGTATACAAAAACAAAGTAGATGGTAAACTCTGTACAAACTATAGAGCCCTAAAACTACTCTGTCACACCATGAAACTATGGGAGAGAATAATTGATAGTAGGATACAGGAAGAAACAGAAATATTCAGTTTAAATTCATGCAAGGCAAATCAACAACGGATGCAATTTTTATCATAAGGCAAGTAATGGAAAACTAATGTTAGCACAAGTGAGGGTAAGACTGATAAATTTCATTTGAGAATAGTATTGCATCAGGGGTCAGTGCTAATCCCTTATCTCTTCTAATTAGTGTTGGAAAAATTAACGAAAACATGTCAAGGAGATATCCCTTGGTGCCTGATGTATGCTAACGATGTGGTGTTAGTAAGAGATAAGGAGAGATAATTGAATTAATGATTGAGACAATGGATATGGGCGCTTGAGCAAAAGGTCTAAAAATAAGGCAAACAAAAACAGAGTACTAAAGTGTGCATTTAAAAACCAACTTCAGCTTTACTTTAAATCAGGTTGTATTTATTTATATAAGTTAATGAAACCAATAATAAAAAAAGGAGCTGATTCCAAACCGATAATTTTTATTCAGAGATAAAAAGTATCCCATGATTAATTGAATATACAGAATTATCGATATAACTAAGTGAGAAACTTGTTGAGAAATACGTTTTAGAAAAAAAAATTGTGCTAGTCTTTTTTGACATTGCTTAGGCATTTGCCAAAGTATAGCATGGGAGTTTAACCTACAAATAGTATACCTATTAGAGCCTAAACTAAATGAATCCAAATTAATTCACGTCAAGTTTATACATCTGAAAATCTAAAACATTCAATTTACAAAAAACGATGTCTAAATACCTTATGCATCTTCCACAATTACATGAGACCTGTACTTGAGACTTCTATAGTATATTTAAAAAAAAAGGAAGGAACTAAATTATCAGAAAATGTATCAGCAACTCCTATAGTAATTAACTTGGTACTGATATCTCTGCTCCCCGATTTCAGTAAGCAGTCACCAAACCATTAAAGCTGCTACATCCATGTTTCCTATTATCCAACGATTAGCCAGTCCAGGACTATATGCATTATTATGGTAGGTACTGATATTGCTGCTGCCCCTCATAAATAAATAGAATATGCAAGGAAGTTTTTGGCAATTTAATACGGTTTTTGTGTGTTACACTATAATTTCTCCGAGAAAGTAAAGAATATCACTATCCGCTATCCGAATTTAATCCATAGATTAAATATTAGAATACTATCGAATAATGCTATTACCAGCAAAAAAAAACGGTATAATAGTAACGATAAAACCAAATAAATATTTATTAACAGACAAAAGAGATGATGTAGAATAGAGCATATAACGTAACAATAGACCCATAAAATTTTGAAAAATTGGGGCGTTTTAGATATCGCAGATAACGTTGTCACATAAGAGATAAAAGGGAAAATTCAGGTAGCAAACTGATATATGTATCACCTCATAACACTTTTAAATCCAGAAGTGTAATGCGAACTACTAAAATCAGGATATATAAAATAATGTAAGTAAAACTCAGGTATTACTGAGATCAGGATTGCTAGAAAAGCTCTCAGAAGTGTTTTACGACCGGGAACTAATGCTAAGGTCAAACAGGTATATAAAAATTGCACCGTCGTACAAGAAATTAAATCTAAACGCTAAAGTTATTGTTTTGCACTTTGTCTTGATTTGTGATCTTATTCATAACATAATTATATATTTCTTTCTACGACGCTCAATCGGCTCTTATTTTATTTTTTCATTGTTTGTGTTTTACTTACGTACGTAGATTCTTATTTTTCTTACTGCGGGATGTATTTTTGGATTTAATTTTTTTGCTTATAACGTAGCAATTGCCAGCTTGTATTCTGTTGTTATTCTCTTTTGTAGTGTTTTTGTTAAAAGTGCTTTTAAATTCCAAATATTTAGACCGATGAAACATTTCAAAGTGATAGCCATATGTTTTTTTATTATCGTTGATTTGGAAGACCCTTTTTTGCGCTTTTTTCTATTTAATGTATTAATGTTTTTTGCTTACCAATAATTATTTTCGCTACTATATTAAACTCATCGTCGAAGGTCCGTATAATATGAGGACCTTAATTATTAGACTGTGAGATTTTCTGTATTTGCTTTCCGGGAGATGCTCTCCAAAACGATGGTAAACACGATTGGAGACAGGGCGGCTTCCTGTTTGAGGTCACTGGACATTTGAAAGTAAGTTGGCAGTTACTTTTCTTATGTATGCCTAGTTCTTCCATAGCATTTTAGTTACAATCTTATAATTATATCATATGTTTGTTGAAAATCTATAAATAACTAGCTTAATGTTTTTTTTTATTCCCAACATTTTTCATTAAGTATATAATAGTGAATATTTGATCAACGGTTCATTGAATTTTTCTAATTTCACATTAATCTTTCCTAATTTCACATTTGTAGTTGCTGGATGTCAAAGAAGACACCATTTTCCATAGCGGAAACTATGATTCCAATGGGGTAAAGTACAACCTACATATTTGTTGCCAAAATTACTTTGCTGCTGTATCGAGTACCGTTTACTAGTATATGAATTTTGTTACGAATTTATACTGTGTGCTGAACTTAAATCTTTTACCGCGAATTGAAAAGCATGTTTTAACCTTTATTTGTAACATTTTTCGTTACCGTTTAGTGAAACATTATACGTTTATCTAAATAAGTATTTTTGCTTTACATTGATATTTATGTGGCAATTAGCTGTAAAGTCATTAGTCTTTCCTGTCGTGTCATATTTTCTTGATTTTTTTGTAGACAAGCGGTTTAGTTTGTGTAATATAATATCCCCAATTGGTTTCATAATATATTGTTTTCAAAACAGCTGTTAGGCGAGTTCATTCACTTTTTAAAGCACTTTGATTTTTAATATTTTGACCACGCATATTTAGGTTTTCCAATATTTGCGATTTGTATAATCTTTATGTATATAATTATCTGTTTATTGATTTTACTTTTTAAATAGAGTTTGGAATGGAATCTTCCTGTTTGAAATCAATGTAAATTTGAAAATAAGTCGACAGTTTTCTTTTCTGTAATGGTATTTCATAGTTTTATTTTTATGATTATATCAGTGTTTGTTTAAAATCTATAAATAACTAGTTTAATGTTTTTTTTTGTATTCCCAACATTTCTCATTAACTGCCTAATAGTGAATAATTGATCAACGATTTATTAAGTTTTTCTAATTCCACACTAATATTCACCTACTTTATAGTTCACCTATTTACTCAATCGTTCCAGGTGTATTAGAAAAAATACTGTATATCCTAATTATTAATAGAGATATAGCTTATATATAGCTTATAGAGCTATAGTTTGTGCAGTACATTTTATTATTCCTTTTGTGTATGGGTATACTTTTCAGCAAGTTGGTATTGCTCTTACTTCTAAATTGACAGATCAGCTGTTTAACTGCCTGTACTGAACTTTTTTTTTCATTTTGCAAATATATATAAAAATTCATAAAAATCACTCTGACATACCGATGATTGAAATATTGGATACCCTATACTATTTAATCAACGGAAATACTAAGATCGCACGGAAAGAATATTATGGGTTATTTCTGGTTTCGTCAAAATTTACACTGAAATTACTAACAAGAGAGTGCTCTCACTTCCACATGTTAAAATTGATATATAGTACCAACAGATGCTAGTCATATACCATCAACACTAATAGAATGGAAACTATCAAATTAATGTCAATTTCATTTAATCAAACGTACTAACCTTAAAAATGATCATTTAAGGAAACACACCTCAAAAATATTTACAATAAATTAAAAATAGCTTAAGCGTTATAAAAGTAACAGAGCAGCAAAGCCCACAGCATGAGAATAATAGTGCCTCGTACTTTTATATAGAAATTTGTTGAGAGACAAATATTTATTTTTTTATATACTAGGTTTTAAAAAAAATGTACTCAAAACAAATAAATATTATCTAACAAGTGTTTTATTCCAGTTTCATATGAAAGCACCAGATCTTAGATATTATAAATTTCGTCATAGGTGCAAATTTGAATTGAAAACCAACTCATAGAGCATATAGTGAAATATAAATATCTTAGCCCTCTATTGCCCGACTTTTTTGTAAACTTGTTTGTTTATAAAATGTTTTAATTTGTATATGTGCTCAAATATCCATTTACAATAACTAGTAATTTTTTTAGATTTTTTAAATTTCGTTTGGGAAGAGTTTTGGGAGTGTTTAGCAAAAACTAACGAAACAAGTTATATACTTATTTATTATGCCATTCAAAAAAACAAATATTTGTAGTTGTAAAACATAAAGCAACTTTACATTCATCGCATATTAGGTACTTTAGAAGTATTACAGCATCCTGGTTTTTTGCATCTTCCCTTTTTTTCAGAAATTACTGGCCTTTGGTCAAGCCTAACTTCCTTTGGTAGTACAATAGCCGTAGATCCTCTCCTCTGTTTTTTTACAATTTCGTTCTCAATTTCACTGAGCCTGGGACGTCCTTTGTTTTTGATCTGATCATTGCTTGCTAACAGTACGCTACATAAGTGGGACTTATGTAGCGTACTGGTTTTTCTTTTTAATTTCAAAGAAATCGCAATCACGACGATGCAACAACTAGCTGTTAACAACAGCTAAATCCAGAAGGTGAAAAAATATTTTTAGATACCACTTTTTAGATCTTATGTCTGTTCGGTAAAGAGCAATTAGTGAATCCATAAGATCGACATTTCCAATAAATGTATTATAAAATTGCACTGAATTTGGACAGCATACAATAATTCTTGATTTTTGTTTCTTATCCCACCTCTTGACTAACGAAGTAGGCTCAGAACCAACAAATGTACTAAGCAAATGAACCGGTTTATTATCGTACCACTTTAACGCTGTTTGTCTTATGCCATCTACTGTAGCGTGCTTTTTTTCTACAGTACCTCTGCCCTGTTTCTTCATATTCTTGTCATCAGAAAAATGGCAATAAGGCAATCTGTTTGGAAGAACAGTTCCCGAACATTGTAGTCCACTTTTTTCCATTTCAATCTGCAACTGAATGCTATTGAACCAGTTGTCAAAATATACTTTATAGTATTTGTTTGGTTTGACTATCTCACACATTCTTATTACTACATTACCGCTGGTGTCTACATTAGGTAAATGAAGAGGATGTTTAACAGTTCCTGTATATAATTCCCAGTTATAAACAATACCATTGCTATCACACAAAACAAATGCCTTGTATCCCCATTTTTTGGGTTTGTTCTTCATATATTGTTTTAAAGAATGTGCCTCTTTGAATGGTATCATTTGTTCATCAATACACAATTTTTCACTCATTGGAATACTTTGAAAATTTTCAAATAAACCGTTGATGAACGTGAATGAATTTTGTATAACTTATCATTATTGTTGACCATATTTTCGTTATTATTGAAATGCATTTTAGTTTTTATTTCTTCCCAGCGATTCCTAGATATAGTATCGACTATTTGAGCAACACGTGTTTCCTTCTGCCAAAATGATCTTGTCCTTGGCATGCCATATATTGACATCAGTAGAACAGATCCAATAAATTGGTTTAATTCTGCTAGTGTCATATTCAATGGTTTATTTATATTCTTTTGCAGTGCATACAAATTACTTTGTTCCATTATGTTTTCCAGCATATTGGTAGATATCATCTTTTTAAAATAATGTAGAGGGGATTCCGGTTCTAATAATTTGCATGTTGGTAAATTACCTTTCCATTCTGGAATTGGAAATACTGTTCGGGAACCACTCTTCCACTGAATGTTTTTTACGATCATTTTTGACCTTTTGAGCACATTTTGTTCAGTGTGTTTTTCTGTTTTATCGGTATCGCCCTCATCTTCATCTTGGTCTAAATCTAAATTGGTATCCTGGTCTAAATTTGCTTCGTACAAATCGTCTTCATTTTCCATTTTATTTGATCCTGGATCGATTGATATCTGAGTACCTGGAAAATTCATTATCACTTTCTTATTATCACTATCAAAGTCAGAGTCTTTGTATTCCTCGGATATTTACTGATTTTCCCGTAGAACGTTTTTGTATCCATCTTAAAGAAATAATTTAAAATAATATGGTCCAGCGTGTGGTCAATATCTAAATGCTAATATAATGCCTCTATGTGTATTTTTATATAAATTGTACACAATTTATAACAATAAATCACGATCGAAAATACAAACTAATAAGGCAGTCGTCTCCATTTGACATATTGTTAAACATTTCCATATAGGTTTCATCATATGTTCACAAAGTGTATTAAAATGTATAACCAAATGTTGCCTGAAATTAACAGAGGGCATACTAGAGTCGGAAATTGTTTTAAAAAAGTTTTCTGCATCAAAAACTCTTGTGTTGCCTTAAGTACACACGGGGCTATAGAGGGTTAAAATAGCTATATCGAGCGAGGATAAGGTTATTGATGAGGAAAAAAAGACCTATCGCTGAGGAAGTGAGAAAGTAATTGGCAAACGCAAAGAGCACTTTAATTACATTAAATGATGATCATTACAATCTATTATGACACACATATCTTGATACACATATAACAAGACAATTAATAAACACGTTAAGAGAATATTAAGAAATAATAACCAAAATTTAATTTTTAATACACAAAAGAAATAATGATATACAGAAGATACACAAATTAAAAAAACGTTATCCCCTTATTGTACGCAAGAGAGATACCTCTAGGAAAAATCAAAACGATCGAAAATATATACCAAAACAACACAATAAAAGTAAAAGTAGAAGAAGAACTAACCGACCCTATTGAAGGTGACAATGGAATAAAACAGGGATATTACCTGAGTCCTCTATTATTCAACCTGATTATGGATGAAATAATAAAAAATAAGAACTAAAAATAATCTGCTGTACAGACGACGCAATACTACTCTTTCAAAGTGAAAATGATTTACAACGTATGCTGCACCAATTTCATATAACCGCCAGAAAATTTAACATGTTAATTTCCCCAAAAGAGACGAAATGCATGGTTACAACAGCAAATTTACTAAGATGTTAATTGGAGCTGGAAGGTCATTATAATAGAACAAGTGTTAGAGCTTAAATATCTAGGCATCACATTATCTAGCTACGGAAAGCTCGAAACTAAAGTGCAAGACCCAGTGAATAGAGCAAACAAAGCCACAGGCTGCCTAAATGAAACATTATGAGGAACTAAAAATATCGGAAAAGAAACGAAAGGCAGAATTTACAAAACAGTCATCAGACGAATAATGACATACGCGGCAGAAGCAAGATCTGACACAGAGAGGACAAAAAGGATATGACACAGCAGAGATGAAAACACTTGGAAAAATTGATGGTAAGACACTATGGGATTGAGCTAGAAGTACAGATATAGGTGCAAGGTGAAGAACATTAAGAACTGGTTAAGAAATAGAAGAGTAGAATGAAACGATCGTATATGCCGAATGACAACAAATAAAACAATAAAGACGGCAAGAGACGGTTAACCCATAGGAAGACGATCAGTAGGACGACCACGAAAACGATTGAAAGGCAACTTACTGGAGGCACATTGAAAAACAGACAGAGTTATGTCTATATAAAAAGAAAAAGTAGAAGAAGAAGAAGATACACAGGATAAACATTAAAATAGTTGCAAGAAAGATAAAATAAATCAGTCATATTAATGCAGAATAGCAGAGGATAGAGTGTTTAGAGAAAATAATGAATGTCATATTAATGTAAAATAGCAGAGGAGTATTTGTCATAGCTTTGGACAAGTGCCCAATTGAAAAAAAAAACACAGGTCGTTCAAAAAAGACGGAACTCTAGAAAGAAAATAGAATGGATTAAAAAAAAAATAAAAGCATAAACATGTATTTTTCTACTTTTTTAATATTGAAGATACGTAAATAGAACATTGAATTAAAATGTAACCTTTGATATCTGTGATAAACTCATCACCTGAACAGTGGCGACGATGTATGTAGGTAAGATTGTTTACACTTATTTTAACTGTTTATTTTTTTATTATCTATATATGAGTTGTGACAGATATCACAAACTTATTTATTTTCCACAAAGAGGCTCTTTAGAACCTAAAATTATTACTATACAAATCTGATTTGACATATCTTCAAAAAGTAATACACGGCATGTAAAATTTAAATTTTTAATAAAAAGTAAAAGATTATGCATTACTTATGGGGTTTAAAAACGAGCCTTTATGAAGATTGAAGTACTAATAAGACCACCGCAATTGGGCATAACCCGGGTAATGATTATTTAATTAATCGGCTAATTCTTCAGTCACCCCTTTAATATGATTTTGTCAAATTGGTCCTTTTTAGGACCAACTATTCTAATATCATATGTCTATAACTGTTAAGGGTATATCTAAAAATCAAGAAACTTTACTTTACTTAAACTTATCAGACATAAGAGCTAAACACGAATCTAACTAATTTCTAGTATAGGAAACACATATAGGGCCTAACCTAGGATATTTGGTATATAGCTGATCGCTGAAAACCACATTATAGATATAGACATACTATTTCTATCGGAAAAAGCTTTGAGCTTGGATCTACCATCTACATATTTAATGAAAAATAATACAAATACCGACATTGAGGATCTGAGCACAAACCTTATTACGAAATCTGGACCAAAAACACTACAATGGCTTATCCAGATGATGAACAACTGTATTCAAATTAGGAGATACCCAAAGTATAGAGACAAGCCAAAGTTGTTACCTTGCTTAAACCTGGCAAAAACTCCAACGACCACAAAAACTATCGGCCAATATCTTTATTTTGTCAGCTATTCAAAGTGATGTACATCACAAATACTAAATCAAAGATGGGTACGAAAAATATCGGGTATCAGTGGTGGTATTTTTCAATCTAAATGCCGCTTACGACACCTTAACTTACAGAATATTTTTTCAAAAACTATATGGTATCCCCTTAGATAACAAACTCACTTATATTGTCTGCGTATACCTACACAAGAGAATATTTTTTGTGTCACTCAATGGTAAGAATAGCAGATGAAGAACGGTCTCGCTTGGGGTAGCATAAAGACACCTACACTGTATAACATTTACACAAACGAACAATCCATACCGGTAGATACTAGGACTTATATTATATAGACGATACACCTATTATTGCACAATAAAAATAAACTATGAATCAATATTCAGCCAAAACCCCTAAAAAGCTCGTGTGTGCTCCTTCAATTTCCCTAACATAGACGCTTTCACAAAACTGAACATCCAATAATGTCATGAAATTGTTGAACGTAGACTCCCTATAAATTCCTTGAAAATAGTTTGTATCGCACGGGGTCAGTCACAGATTATTGTTTAAAACTAAAAGGTAAATTGAGGACTAGAAATATTATTGTTCGCAAGCTTGTTAGCTAAAAATGAGGTGCACATCCTTCCGCCCTTAAAACATAGACGCTTGCACTATATGCATCTGCTGCCGAATATACCACTTTAGACAAATTAACTATTCTTTCTTTTTGTGCACACTACTACCAATTTTAACACAAAAATATCTATTGTAGCTCTTAACCATATTTATTTTGAGATAACCTTTTATCGAGATATCATATGTAATACACAAATAAGACCAGAACTAAAATAATAAAAAAGCTTTATACAAGATATCGCAGAAGATTGGATGAAATAAAATTACTTTTTATTAATCGGATGCTTACATAAGACGTACATAGACATACTCACGTAAACAAAATATATTAGGAAATTTCTGTAATTAAAAAAAAACATCGGCATTGAACTAATAAAATTATATTAAATAAAAGAACAACATTTTTAAAAATGCAGAAAAATAAAATTTCCTATGCAAGCGAATATTCCATTAAATAATAAGCCCAAATCCTTTTGTATCTATATACCTGTTTTTAAAGAACCAGTTACCTTTTAGTACGTAGTTATACCAGGTAAAAAGATATCCTCTGTTTCTCAGTGTAATGCGTATTAGATTGCACTGTCTACGAACAGTAGATAAAAATAAGGAGCCCATATGAACCGTTTAGGGTATGTGTTGAAAATATACGGTATAATCACACAGTTGCCAAACTCTCAGAGCTTACTTAAACCAATAAACGTATGGTTCAAATATACATTGGAGAAGATCTGTACGACCCCTATAATATATACACGTGAACTAAACGATATACATTTATGATACAGGGGTATTTACGGGCTCCAAAAAATTTTTATAAATTATTAAACTATACATGTTGATGAATCGACAGAACCAATATTATGGAATGGTCAAGTGAGCTCCGTATATCGGTATCCACTTGACCACGGAGCTCAATTGAACCTGAATTTTAACATGGGCGGAGTCCACTTTATGCCGTAGATATATATATATATATTGTTCAAATCTCTTTAACATAAAAGTATTTATTTACAAAGTAAGGTAATTTACAGGAAAGTCAGTTTGTCAATTCTCTTTATATCAGTTCTCCGAATGTTTAGTGGAATTAAAAATCTATTCTTTGTTCAAAAAATAAAACCTTTTTCTCTCAGAGACTACCTGAACGTTAAGTCGTACATTGTATTAAACAAATTCTAGGAGTTGTTAAACCGGTGATTTAACGGGTTGTGGTCCCTGACTTGATGTTTTGGCGACGATGCAGTAACACAAAAATATATTCAAGTATCGGCCTTCAGTCGTAGTGGTTCGATAATATAAAAATGTTTCTCTCTTTGATTTTCACGCGGAAATAGTGTACTTAGAATCTTAAACGGGATATATTCACATCTGTTCGCGATCAACGACATAGCAAGAAGCATTTATGGTCGGCTTTCGTTGATAATTATTATATAAAATCGCATTTGTTGGAATAGTTGTGATCAATAAAATTGACTGGTAGCAGATTCAATACTTTCTTTATTACCGGAAATCATCCTTACTTCGACCGAGATTATTTAGAATCGACGTCTTAATACGAAACCAACAAAACGCTTGGTTCCCTTTCTTATGTTTGGACGAAACATCACATCTCCACACATAATTTGGTACCCCTGGTGGGACAGCAAACGTCCTCTACAACACTACAGAAGCAAGGATTTCCAGTTAAAGAGTTCTGACTCCATCACCCACATCGAGATTTACGAAGACGCTGCTCCAAACCCGTGAGTCGTCTTCAAAACGACCCTCTCCAACAGGTAACACCGTTTACAACAACGGTGGACTTATAAACTTTATTTATTTTCGCGTTACTCAGTGACTCTAACTCGATACAATTTCTATAAACAATTCTCACAGTGTTTATTTGTATTTTATATATTATCACTCACTATAATTTTCATACTCGTTCTCGTTTTAAGTAATACTTTCTTACTTACTATAATTTACGCATAATACGCGATTTTGAATGTGTTTATCAAAGTCGTATCCTACTATATTTATGACTAATTAAAATTTACTTATCGCATTCATTTACAGATATTTCACGATTTTTTACACATTTATATAACTTTGAATTTGAATTTTTACACATTTTTTATAGTATAGTACAATTTCAATTTTCAGCCACGATCTTTTTTCTTTTTAATAACAAACATATCTTTCTATCTCTACACTGTACACTGGTGTTGTCTCAGTTTTGTTTTCGTTTTATTATCACATATTTTAATTTATATTAATTGACATGGATCTATTGAAAAGAGAGCGTGGCACATGCAAGTCTACAATCACTAGAATTTTAAATTGGATCAATAACTCCCTTGATATTCAAACTAACACCTTTGAATTAGATCACCGAAAAGCACATTTAGTTAATACCTTTAATAATTACAATGATATTTGCAATAAAATAGAATCTATTGATGCGGTCGACTTGCATACCGAAAATAGGGAAGAAATCGAGGATAAATACTTCTCTGCTATGTCACGAATTGACGGAAAATTATCTCAATTAACGCTCAGTAACTCATCTTCTTCCCCATCACATTCTCAATCACAGGAACCCGCTAGTAATTCAAATGTAAGGTTACCACCCATTTCCGTCCCCAATTTCAATGGTGAATACAGTAAATGGCTCTCTTTTTACCAATTATTTTCTTCTCTAGTAAAGGATAACAATAGTATCACAAAAGCACAAAAATTAATATATTTAAAATCTTCTCTTAAAGGTGAACCCTTAACTTTAATTGACTCACTTGAAGTTACTCACGAAAATTTTGATCTCGCAATAACTATTTTAGAAAAAAAATATGATAATAATCTCGCGATAATAAATTCGCATATTAACGCT
Organism: Diabrotica undecimpunctata; assembly: GCF_040954645.1. Taxonomy (NCBI): domain Eukaryota; kingdom Metazoa; phylum Arthropoda; class Insecta; order Coleoptera; family Chrysomelidae; genus Diabrotica; species Diabrotica undecimpunctata. The sequence goes on along the minus strand of NC_092807.1, from coordinate 71,264,079 downwards.
ATAATAGATTTCCCTACACTTTCAAAGAGCAATTATCATTCATTAAATGAATTCGTAAATGATTTGAAAAGACATATTGACTCCTTAAAAATTCTGCATGTTCCGATCGAATCGTGGGATTATCTCTTAATAAATATTATAATTAGGAAACTTGATTTTGCCACTAAACGGTATTATGGCGAAAGAAGGGATCGCGACAACACTCCCTCGATTGTCGAACTTTTTGAAATATTGAATGAACGGTGCAACATTCTCGCAGACCTAACATATACCTCTGACTCAAAAAGAGAAAAATCACACGGCAAATATAATGCTACCTCTCTCCACCTCAACGCCTCTGCTACACTCCCATCTCGCGTTTATAGTAAATGTAATTACTGCAATGATTCAGCTCACAAAATATATAAATGCAGAAAATTTTCCTCTCTGCCACACTCTGAAAAATATAACTTTCTTAAGGCTAATCACATGTGTTCTAACTGTTTGGGTACAAAACACACCCATGCTGATTGTCCTTCACGAACTTGCTCAATCTGTTCCAAAAAACACCACACTCTACTGCATCAAAACTCCTATGCGCAAAATACCAATTATTCTGGCTCTTCCCATTCTCCGCATTCCGAAAATTATCGTTCTAATATAAATGGAAATCATTCACGATTTAACCATTCAACACAAAACCCTTCGTATGATAATAGAACTAAACATAACTCTTTTCGTCAACCAAATGATGCCAGTCCAACAACCTCACAAAACACCAATTCTCCTAGTCTCTCATATCAACATAAAAATACCACGCACTCCACGGAACCGCTTCGGACTAATAATGTCCAACCTTCTACTTCTAACAATTTTCCAGACAATGGAAACGACTCCAGCGTTGCTTTGAGTGCTACAAATAAGTCCTTTACATACTCTTCAGTTCTCTTATCCACTGTTCAAGTTAATTTGATCGACAAATCAGGAATGCCCTTACTAATTAAGGCAGTCCTAGACTCTGGAAGCCAAAAAACGTTCTGTTCTCAAGAGTTGCTAAGTAAAATCAATTGCAAAATTTATCACAGGGAATTACAAATTTCTGGCATTTCACAAGGCTCTTTCACCTCGAACTTAATGGCAAATATTAATGTTCATTCTCCTAATTTAAAATCTCAGCATCTTAACTTGAATTGTGCAGTTATCCCAAAAATAACTTGTCAGTTACCTCAATTTCATATTCAACCCAATAAGCTCAATATACCCAAGGGTTTCACTCTTGCTGACAAGCATTTTTATCAAAAATCAAATATTGACCTTTTGATAGGAGCAGATTATTATTATGACATTCTTCAACCAGGTCTCGTAAAGTTAGGACATAATCTCCCTACTCTTTTCAATACAATTTTTGGCTGGGTAATCGCTGGCAATGTTCCAAACTACGCTCAGTCTAAAAATGATGTCTCTCTATTCGTGCAAACTCAAAATACCCACTCTTCAGACTCAAACCTTGAAGCCCTTGTTTCTAAATTTTGGGAAACTGAAGATTGCCCCGGCGAAAAAATATTGTCCCCCGATGACCAATTAGCCGAATCAAATTTCATTAATCACCTCAAAATTCTCGAAAATGGTCGACTTCAAGTAAATCTACCTCAAAAATCTCCATCTGAGCACCTCAAGCTTGGTGAATCATTCCAAATTACAAAAAAACGTTTCGAATCACTTGAAAAGAGATTTAAAAATGACTCCAATTTATATAATGCATACAAACTTTTTATAGATCAATACATCTCCCTAAATCACGGTAAATATGTTCCTCTTACATACCACAACTCGCTAGATGAAAACAAATATTTTCTACCCCATCACTGCGTATTAAAGGATTCAGCAACCACCAAATTGCGCGTAGTGTTCGACGGAAGTGCAAAAACCACTTCTGGATACTCTTTAAACCAGATACTTCTTACCGGCTTTCAAACACAGCCAGATCTCTTTGATATCCTTTGTCGGTTTCGGCAATTTAAATTTGTTTTCATCGCCGACATCGAAAAGATGTATCGGCAAATTAATGTCAATCCCAATCAGACTTTTTTACAAAACATCCTTTGGAGAGATAGCCCACACGAACCCTTAAAGTGTATTGAGCTAACGTCTGTAACCTATGGCGTAACGTGCTCCAGTTTTCTAGCCACTCGCTGTTTAAAAGAGATAGCTACTTTAAATACCACAAAACACCCCCTTGGTTCTGATGCACTGTTAAATCAGACATATGTCGATGATATTTTATACGGAACCAACACTCTAGCCGAATTAGAAGCTGCATATCATGAACTAAATTCCATCTTAAACGGTCACAGTATCACACTTCACAAATGGGTTTCTAACTCGGCTGAATTTTCTGCCAAATATATTCGGTCATCTCAGTCTAATTATGAAATAACCTCAAACAACTTAAATACCAATAAGGTCTTAGGTCTCTCGTGGCACCCCTTAGATGACTATTTTACGATTTCAATTCCAAGTCCTCCCGCTGCTGATAATAGCTTCACAAAAAGAAACGCCCTCTCAGCACTCGCCAAAATATTTGACCCCATAGGTCTCTTGGGATCATTCACTGTCACTGGAAAGGTATTTATTCAAAAACTTTGGCTCAATAAATTAAATTGGGACGATCCACTCCCTGAAACTCTTGCTAAAGAATGGAAAAGATTTATTAACGATCTCACTCTCCTGGAGTCTCTTAAAGTACCCCGTAATCTTTTTAACAGCAGGCAAATCTCTAAAATTGAAATACACGGATTTGCCGATGCCTCAAGTAAGGCTCAGGCCGCTGTTTTATATTTTCGCACAATTTACGCTGATGATACTATCAGTTGTACTCTAATCGCATCCAAATCTCGCCTAGCTCCCTTAAAAACGGTATCCATTCCTAGATTGGAGCTATCAGCCATGTTACTACTGTCAAGGTTAACTAAAAAAATAAATTCCACCTTTGCAAATCGCTTGCACTTCTCCTCCATTAATTTGTGGACAGATTCACAAATCGCGTTATGTTGGATAAACTCTTCTGCCTCGCGCTGGAACACTTATGTAGCAAATAGAGTAACTCAAATTCAAGACCTAACATCAAATTTTTCTTGGAGACACGTTCGTTCTCATGAAAATGCAGCAGATTGTCTATCTCGCGGCTTGACCGCTACTGAATTTCTAAATTCCCGGATGTGGTGGAAAGGCCCTGAATTTCTACTTAAAACGGACTTAAACCTAACGACATTTAACCCGAACTCTACCCAAGTATTATTACCGGACGAAAAGGTATCATCCCTTATAATCAGTTCAAAAATCTCAACGCAAGATGAATTTATCAATAATCTATTTTCAAGGTTTTCCTCTTACTCTAAATTATTACGCACCACTGCCTACATATACAGGTTCTCGTTTAATGCAAGAAACTCATCTGATAAAAAACTTGGTATTTTATCTCCGGACGAATTGCGATCCGCCTCTATATCAATATTTAAGGCTATACAATCCCTAAAATTCTCTAAAGAAATCTTGGAAATAAAAACCCAAGGAATTACATCAAATAAGTCCTTAATTACCCTGAACCCTTTTTTGAATGCAGACGGACTTCTCTGCGTCGGTGGACGCCTAAAAAACGCTAATATCCCCTATGAACAAAAACATCCAATATTGTTACCATCTAACTCTCACATTATCAATTTATTACTAACTCATGAACATTGTCGTCTAGGCCACGCCGGACCGCAAACGACATTGTCCAACGTCAGACTTAATTATTGGCCTTTAAACGGACTTCGAACACTAAAAAAAATTGTAAAAAATTGTCACGTATGTTTTAGATTTCGCGCTAAACCTATGGAACAAATCATGGGAAATTTACCTCAGGTTAGAATTACTCCTTCTCGCCCTTTTCAAAATGTGGGCTGCGATTTCGGTGGGCCATTTCTTATTAAATCCTCTAAGTTAAGAAAGGCTCCAATGCAAAAATGTTACATATCTATTTTCGTCTGTCTAGCCACAAAGGCCGTTCACATAGAATTAGTGTCATCACTCTCTACTGATTCATTTTTATTATGTCTAAAAAGATTCATTGCCCGAAGAGGTCTTCCCTCTCTCATATATAGTGACAACGCAACCAATTTCGCTGGTTCAAAAAATGAACTTAAGGATTTGCGCGAATTTTTTAAATCCCCTAGTTTTTCAAATGACATGCAAAATTTCGCTGCACAAAATTTCATAGAATGGAAGTTTATTCCACCTCATAGTCCCCATTGGGGAGGTATATGGGAAGCAGCAATTAAAAGTGCCAAATATCACATTCGTCGAATGATAGGGAATGCTTATTTAGTGTTTGAAGAATTCAGTACAATTCTCTCGCAGATCGAGGCAATTTTAAACTCACGCCCTATTTGCCCCTTGTCGAATGATCCCTCTGATCTACAATGCCTTACACCCGGACACTTTCTAATAGGCAGTAGCCTTACCTCTTACCCTGAAAAAACATTACTACACTTACCAATTAATAGGCTTAACTTCCTTCAAAGATGTTCACAGATTCAACAGTCGTTTTGGAAACGATGGTCTGTTGAATATCTTAGCCAACTGCATAGTCGACCAAAGTGGTCCAAAGTAAGTCAAAATATTAAGATAAATGATTTAGTCTTATTAAGAACTGATAACTGTCCCCCTCTAAAATGGCCTACCGCGAGAGTCCTGGAACTTTTTCCGGGGTCAGATAATCATGTCCGCGCAGTTAAAATTAGAACTGCTACGGGAGAGGCTGTTCGACCAATAACTAAATTATATCTCTTACCACAATTTGATTAGGTATATTTTCTTTCGCGCTTTTCTTTCTATTACGCTTTCAATATTATTTACCCATTTTACATAGGTACATATCTATTATAACTATCCGCAATTCGCGCGGGCGAGCTTATGTTCAAATCTCTTTAACATAAAAGTATTTATTTACAAAGTAAGATAATTTACAGGAAAGTCAGTTTGTCAATTCTCTTTATATCAGTTCTCCGAATGTTTAGTGGAATTAAAAATCTATTCTTTGTTCAAAAAATAAAACCTTTTTCTCTCAGAGACTACCTGAACGTTAAGTCGTACATTGTATTAAACAAGTTCTAGGAGTTGTTAAACCGGTGATTTAACGGGTTGTGGTCCCTGACTTGATGTTTTGGCGACGATGCAGTAACACAAAAATATATTCAAGTATCGGCCTTCAGTCGTAGTGGTTCGATAATATAAAAATGTTTCTCTCTTTGATTTTCACGCGGAAATAGTGTACTTAGAATCTTAAACGGGATATATTCACATCTGTTCGCGATCAACGACATAGCAAGAAGCATTTATGGTCGGCTTTCGTTGATAATTATTATATAAAATCGCATTTGTTGGAATAGTTGTGATCAATAAAATTGACTGGTAGCAGATTCAATACTTTCTTTATTACCGGAAATCATCCTTACTTCGACCGAGATTATTTAGAATCGACGTCTTAATACGAAACCAACAAAACGCTTGGTTCCCTTTCTTATGTTTGGACGAAACATCACATCTCCACACATATATATATATATATATATATATATATATATATATATATATATATATATATATATATATATATATATATATATATATAGATCTAGCGGTTAACGTGGGCCCCGTACTAAAACGGTATTATACTAACTCCAGGCGAATATACACCGTGTATATTATTATCTGGGGAGCGCTGTATGTGGACTCCGACCAACACGTCGGATTAAGTGGACTCCGTAATAGGTTGAAACACTTTTGGGATCCGTATACATTTCTTTGCGTACACAACTCAACTCCTCCGATGTTGCCAATAATTTGATTAGTCGTAGATTTTTAAATTTTACAGCAGGTACGTTTGGGAACTTCAAATTTATTTAAATATCAATCAATTTAGTCATCCCGAAATTTCACAAATACTTGGTTAATGTAGTTAAATATTTTATGTTGGTAATTTATATTACTTGCTTTAATTATTTTTAAACTTAAGTTAGTGTCTGTTATAAGCTTGGAAAATGCAAGTGTCCATTTTTATTTATTAGTATTTTTTTAATGCATTGACACTGAAAAATTTAATATATAAATGTACGTTCCGATGTTTCGATTGCTACGTTTTTTGATGTACAATATTTGTTTCACAAAGTAGTAAAATTTAAATTATAATAATTTATAAATCAATCTTAAAATTATAATTTTTTACTGTCTAATTTCAATATTTCGATTTTTAAATGTAGGAAATTTAATATCTTACTATAATACTTTATAAATACACATATTATTATACATGGCATAACACCTAATAATTTCGCTTTTAACTATAAATGTATCGTATAACGTAACGTAGCAATCAGTAGTGAGTCATTACTCAGATAAAATATTTCGGTGACTTTATGGTAATTTGATTCTAGCCAACATATCTATTACAATTATTACATAATATAATATGTTCGGTCTTATTGTTTTAAAAAACATTCATGTTTTAAAATAGGTCTGAAGTGAATTATGCTTTGTATTTCTTTAGTGACATTATTATTAACCGTGATGATTAATCTAAGATATTTAAAGTGTTCCATACTTTCGAAATTATAGTTGTTGACTTTAATATTTTATCTAGATGTCGTCGCCGTGGATGTGAAGAGAGCTAACCAACAAAAGTCAGTTTCGAGATAATGAGCATTTTAGATTACCATGTCCAGGAAAAAATACATTTTAGCTTATAACTTTCCTGCTCATTGAACTATTCTTAAAATTTTTTTAGGATTTATCAAACAAATTGTTACCTACTTTGTACTGAACCAAACACTAATAAAACCTTGATTTATAAGAGGGTAGAAGGGTTTCATTCACTTAGCTCCATTCACCACTAGATAACTTTTCACGAGTCATACTGGTTTTTTGTTGTGTAAAAAGATCTAAGTCTACGAAATAATACAAGGTGATATTATGCTTAAAATGTTTAATTTTGGATACAAAAATAACACAAAAGTATAATAAATTTAATTTCGTTTTTAGTCTTTAACATTGAATATTATTTAACAGTGAATATACAGAAATCTTATTATTTTATCGCTACTTGGATTCTGAATCGTCTGCAGCGATTCTCTCTATTGGTTTTAAAAATCGGAGGTAGTAATCATGGTAGGTGGCTGGGATAGTACTTGACCTACAAAGATCTTGTAAATCTTTTAGTTTCTTAGGCTCTATTCTTAAAGCAGAAGGATAAAGTTTTGGAACCTCACTGAAAACATTGTTGTCAACTCGAGTGTTTCAACGAATGCACAATTGTTTGAAGTCTACCTGACTAAGTTGTGTTTTATAGAAGATTATATCAAGGTGTTCTTTTCTATATTGCAGCCATTTGATATTTAGCCACTTCATAACATCGCCATCGACTGTCTTTGTTTTGTTAATAATTCATTTTTCGCTGTAAGTTTTAAAATCTATAAAATGACTGTAATCTAATTCCTTAACGACGTGTAGAGGGTGATTTACTTTGGCTGTTTTTGCCACTGTGTACCAGGCGTCAGGCACATATATATTTATTTTTCGTCCCCTACTTTCAATCGCAGAATGAACGCTGTCGCATTCCATTTTGGAATGTCCGGATTCCATGAATTTTTGATTAATAATTTGCAAATTATCAAAAGAAGACAAAGCTTTTATAAACATTGCAGATAAAATGGAATTTCTATTTTGGCCTATTACAGTATCAGAATAAAATGTTACTTCACTCACTTCAGATGGTAGCTCAGAAAGCATGTTCCATAAGCATGTAGCTGCTTCTGATGATCCTTTTGTACCATTCAATGCATGCCACATGTAGTTAATAGCAACAGTAGTTTTGAGATTATACACCGTAAAATTATAGGTATTTAGTTTCCTTTTATAATATAATTGCCCCACTTCTAATTGGGAAGTCAGTAAAAGCTTTTTCATATGCATAGTGAAGGTGCTGAAAATATTATCAATTTTAGCACGATCTTTGTCAATGTTCTTATGCTCTCTAGCCTCCTTCTTTCGAAGTTGATGTAAATTGTATTCATTTTGATGTTTTTCTTTTTCGTCTTCGGTTTTATTTGTGAATTGCGTGCAAAAGCTACATTGGTCTTTTTTTGGTTTATGGAAACCATAGTTAAATTCGGTGCTGAATATATGTTAATAATAATAAAACGACACTGAATCATCTTCCTGATACTCTTCGCAGTATTTTAAATAATCCTGGTAAAGTTGTTTTTCAGATAAACCAGAAAGTAAGTATTTCCTTTTGGTTGAACTTCGATAATAGTGAGAATCAATCACCGGTAGTGATTTAATGTGATTACGTACTACCTCCTTTTGATTATCTGGGATTTTATTATTTTATTATTACTATTTGTGATAAATACGACATTGCACGTTTTTAATTTGATTAAACTTTTCTTTGCAACAAGATTTTACACTCAAATCAATGTACCCAATCAGAAATATTATTATCATCTGTAGATCGTACACGTACACCCACTTGTCTTAAACCTAAGCTCAATTACATAAAAATTGTATATCAATATAAATGAACAGCAATAAAATTATCTTACGATTATAACTACTCACAGACAAAGAAGCTTTCAAATATAATAAATTTAATAATTGTTACAATCGAGTACCATGAGATTTTGCTTTAACAGCAAACCCCAGCTAACTAAGGTGACTAATAAGGTGACTAATCGACTGTCGTAATAATTTATCTGTCTGTTGTTAATTGCACACTAAGCTCAAGCGTCTGATAGCTCTGTTCACCACTGACAATATTTTCAGTACCCGGTGGTGGTAAGTGGCATAGATCACTTCACTTCAAAAAATAAGGATTGTGAATTCACTTAGCGTCCTTTCACACTTTAGAATATAAACCATTTGAAACAACATATTCACTTAGATCTCTTCACTACATTATAAAATCTTTCTTTCTGATTGCGATGCTGCAGTTAGCTCATTTTTAAGAAAATGTGGGTTAGCTCTCTTCACATCCACGACGACGATGTATTGAATTGCTTTCTTCTGTTGATTCGCTTGTCTTTGAATTTAAGTGAAACATTTTTCGTGCTCTCTTCACTTTGTTGAAGATGTCGTTTGCGGACGGGAAAGAGTTTCTTATAAGCTCAATATCATTAGCAGATGCTAGGACTGCTTTGTACCTTAAGCCATTAATGAATTGCATTTTAAATAGACGTTATTTCTATTTTAGTATGCTGTTCACTAAATTTTTGAATATTTGAATCAAGAATCTGTATTTTATTCAACTGTTTTATAACACAGAGTTTCTTGGCGCCTATCTTCATCTCTGTTTTTTTTTTGTTTAGCGTATCATTCTTCTTCTTCCTATGCCGTCCCCATTAACGGAGGTTGGCGACCACATTTATAAAAGTATCTCTGTCTTTTGCAACGTGAAACAATTCGTCTACAGTCATGTTTGTCCAGTCACGAATATTTCGCGGCGATGACGTCCTCTTTCTACCTATTCCCTTTTTGCCATCGAATCTACCCTGCATGATGGCCTGCAGAAGACTTTATATTCCTTAGTATGGGTCCCAGGTATGCAGTCCTGCGTACTTTTATTATTCTCAACAATTTTTTGTCTCGACCCATCCTTCTCAGCACTTCCTCATTGGTGACCCTGGCAGTCAATGGAATTCTCAACATTCTCCGGTATATCCAAAATTCAAAGGCTTGAAGCTTCCCAACTATTTGCGGTTTTACCGTCCATATTTCTACTCTGTACAATAGTTGAGACCAGACGTAACATTCAACAAACCTCAGTCTCAGCGCAGTATTCAGATTTTTGTCACAGAACAATTGCTTGAATTTTCAGAACGCTGCCCTTGCCATTTCTATTCGTACTCTGATTTCTTAGTCTTAATCTAATCCTTTGTTGATGTAAGCTCCCAAATATTTATATTTTTACTCCCGTATCATTATTAAAAGGATTTTGCTGAATGTCGATCTAGGGAATCCGGTGGTATGTATATGATGTTTCCATAACCAACGTTCGAAAATTTGTCTAACTGTAAAGTCATGACGATTTTACTAGGAAATATAGTGCTGTTTAATAATAATAAAGTTCAATTAACAATTCCTATATGCACTAACTTGATACTGATATCTCTGCTCCCCGATACCAGGTAGCAGTCCCGAAAACATTAAAACTGCTACACCCATGCTTCCAATTATCCAACGATTAGCCAGTCCAGGACTATACGCCTCATTATGGTACTGATATTGCTGCTGTCCCTCATAAGTAAATATAATATGCAAGAAAGGTTTTAGCAATTTAATAGCATTTTGTATGTTAGAATATTATTTCTCCGAGAAAGTGAAATCTATCACTTTCTCTATCCGGATTTAATCCATAGATTAAATATTAGAATGCTATAACATAATGCTATTAGCAGTAAAAAACGGTCTGATAGTAAGTAATGAGAAAACTAAATAAATTTTCTTTAACATACAAGAGAGAGGACGTAGAGTAGGGCATAACGTAACAATAAACCCATATAATTTTGAAAGATTGCAGCGTTTTAGGTATCGTAGATAACGCTGTCACATAAGAAATAAAATGGAATATTCAGGTAGCTAACTAATGTAAATATAACCCACATAACACTTTTAAATCCAGAAGTCTAATACAAATCCCTAAAATCAGGATATATAAAAAAGTGATTAAACCGGTGCTATTGTAAAGGTCATCGTCATAGTATAGTCAGAACGCAACAAGGTTCTATTGGCTTTTCTGCTTTTTGTCTCCTCATTCCTATTGAAAACTTAGCCACGTAAATAACGTTTTAAAAATATATGTCAATATTTCTGAAGTGCCTTTCCTAAGATAACTTTTATTAAGCCTAGTTCGTTTGACTACATGTAATGGATTTGATAGTTCCCAACAGATAAGTATTGATTGATTGATTGTAGGTTGGATAGCAGTTGGTTGTACAGGCATGTGTTGATAAATATGATGGGTCGGTAGGTAGTCCCATTATTCCTAAATCTGACCATATGTTACCTCCCCTGTTGATTCGTGGACGTCCTAAGGGCATTTTTTCTCTCGGGGAATTCTCCCAGTTTAACTTGGCAGTGCAGTTATTAGAAAGCCTTTGGATATAGCCAGCGTAACTTTGGCGTTGAGATTTAGTCTCTTGTATAACGTTGCTATCTTTATATATCTGTTAGACCTTGGCATTAGTTCCGGTTCGGTATTGGTTAGTATTCGGACCTTTGTAAGTTGCTTTCTAAGTGCTATTGACTGAAAATGTAACGAGAACGCTAACAAAACAATGTAAGTAAAACTTAGGTATTAATTAGATCAGGATTACTAGAAAAGTTATCAGAATTATTTTCCAACTTACAAAGGTCCGATTACTAACCAATACCGAACTGGAACTAATGCCAAGGTCTAACAGATATATAAAGATAGCAACGTTATACAAGAGACTAAATCTCAACGCCAAAGTTACGCTGGCTATATCCAAAGGCTTTCTAATAACTGCATTGCCAAGTTAAACTGGGAGAATTCCCCGAGAGAAAAAATGCCCTTAGGACGTCCACGAATCAACAGGGGAGGTAACATATGGTCAGATTTAGGAATAATGGGACTACCTACCGACCCATCATATTTATCAACACATGCCTGTACAACCAACTGCTATCCAACCTACAATCAATCAATCAATACTTATCTGTTGGGAACTATCAAATCCATTACATGTAGTCAAACGAACTAGGCTTAATAAAAGTTATCTTAGGAAAGGCACTTCAGAAATATTGACATATATTTTTAAAACGTTATTTACGTGGCTAAGTTTTCAAGAGGAATGAGGAGACAAAAAGCAGAAAAGCCAATAGAACCTTGTTGCGTTCTGACTATACTATGATGATGACCTTTACAATATAAACAATACTTGAGACAACTGTTTGTCTCAATTTGGTCATTCAGAATTATGTCTGTATTTTTTAATTTGCTAATTTCCATAGATTCTAATTTCCATAGAATTTAAAGATATCTTAGGGCCTTTATTTTAAATATACTTTTTTAGTAATGCAAATACATAAATAGAACCTGGAATATACATGTAACCTTTAATCTCTGGGATAAATCCATCTCCTGAACAATGGCGCCGATATATTTAGTTAAAATTCTGTGCACTTATTTTAACCGTTTATGTCCTTATCATTCATATATGAGTTGTAACCGATATTACAAACTCATTTACTTTTCACAAAGAGACTCCATATTAACTATAGTTATTACTATACAAATCTGATATTCGAAATATCGTCGAGTATGTAAAATTATTTTTAATGAAAAGTTAATAAGCCATTTCTTATGGGGTCCAAAAGAGAAGCCTTTACGAAAATTTGAGTACAAATAAGACCACCGTAATCAGTTGTACCCTGGGTAATAAATAATTAATTAATCGGCTAATCAGAATCACCCGTTCAATATGATTTTTGTCAAATCGGTCCTTTTTAGGATCAATTATTCTAATTATGTCTATAAATATTAAGGGCATATCTAGAGATAAAGACACTTTACTTTACTTAACCTTATCAGACATATGCGCTTAGCACAAATGTGACGTATTTCTAGTACAGAAAATACATAGAGGGCAAAAAATAGTGTATTTGGTATTAAGCTGATCGCTGAAAATCACATAATAAATGTGAAAGTGCTATCTCTGCCGGCAAAGAAGCAAAGAAAAACTTAAAATGAGAGAGGACAAAACCAGTCATCTGAAGGAACCTTTTAACGATGTTGAGCTTGGATCCACTATCTACGTATATAATAAAGAATAGTACGGAAATGATTGAAGATCTGAGCACAAAGCTTATTATAAAATTTGGACCAAAAATACAACAGTTACTGATATCCAAAGTCTGCAGACAAACAAAGCAAAGACAAAGTTGTTGCCTTGCTTAAACCTGGCAAAAACTCCAACGACCACAAAAGCTATTGGTCAGTATATTTATTTCGCTTTACAAACTACTCCTCAAGAGGTAAAACAGAAGAAAAACTCAAATTAAAAGACAAAAGTTGCTACAGACAGGGAAGATCATGTACGTCACAAATACTAAATCTTGCCCAACACAGCAAAGATGGGTACGAAAGATATCAGTTATGAGGAGTGGTATTTGTCAATCTAAGCAGCAATTTGCAGCTTACGACACCTTAAATAAGAGGGCATTTTTTCAAAATCTATATGATATCTCCCTAGGTAATAAACTTACTTGTTTTACTAGCGTATGCCTACACAACAGAAGATTTTTGGTATTTCTCAATGGTAAGAATAGCAGATGGAGAACGCAGAAGAACGGTCTCCTTTGGGGTAGCGTAATGGCACCTACACTGTATAAAATGTACACAAACCATCAACCCATACCAGTAAATACTAGGACTTTTATTATGTATACGACACATCTATTATTGCACAACCAAAAACTTTTGTTGCTGAAGTGGAGAAAAATCTAAATCGTGCTTTAAACACAATAAAAATAGACTATAAATCGTTTTTAAGCCAAACCCCGGAAAAACTCAGGTGTGCTACTTTAATGTCCCCAACACAGACGTTTTCACAAATCTGAACATCCAATAGTGTCATGAAATCCTTATACTCTGGACTTGCTATAAATATCTTTAAAACTAAAAGGCACACTGAGGACCAGAAGTATTATTCTCCGCAAACTTGTCAGCTAAAAATGAGAAGCACATCCTTCTACCCTTAAAACGTAAATGCTTGCATTCTATGCTTCTGCTGCCGAATATACCTTGCCAGTATGAATGACACCAACACATACTTAACTCGTAGATTTAGCTATAAATTAGTCATCCAAATTCAGCGGATATTAAGACTCACATCCATACATAAGCTCTACAATATCGTAGCTACCAAGACACCTAATATTCGAAGATAAGTAGCTAAGGAACGAAAGAAACAAAATCTAGATTCGCAACATGTACTCCACGAATACAAGCCCATTTTATGACTAAAATCGAGAAAAAACTGGCCAGATCAACACGTGTGTAAGATATACAAAAAAAAAAAGCTAATCCTCGCCATCTGAACCCTCGGGAGGACTCTTGCCTGCAAATACCGGTTAACTTGTGTGAATGTGGGGTGGTAAAAGATTCTTCACACCTTCTTAGTTGACTTTGCCATTTAAATTGCTCTTTTCTGAAGGGACAAGGTTTAATTATTTAAACTGAACATGTAGAGTACAGTCAGTAAGCCATTGCTTATAAAAATCATTGAAAATTGGACACTAACTCCACTTATATTGATTAGATATTACCCCTAAATTACCTTACCATTCAGAAGTATGTAATATTGGTAAAGTGATATATTCTGGCTAGATAAATTAAGCATTCTTTCATTTTTTGCGGACTACTATCCATTTTTATACAAAAATATCTATTTTAGCACTTAAATATTTATTTTAAGATAACCTATCCAGAATTATATGTAGTATACAAACAAAACCAGAAATAAAATAATAAAGAAGCTACAAGATATCGTAAAACAATAGATGGATGAAATAAATCAAGTTCATATTAATCGGATTCTTAAATAAAACGTATAAAGACATACTGACGTTAACAAAATGCATTAGGAAATTTTCGCATATAAAAAAAACATCCAACTTGGTAACGAAATCCTTTTGTATCTATAAAGCTATTTTTAGAAAAGCACGTACCTACCAAAAACAGGTATTTGGTAGTAGAAATATCTATTACATACTGTAATGCGTATGAATGATAACAAAATAAGGACTAAGGAGTCCGTATGAACCGTTTAGAATATACTCTGAAAATATACGGCTTAATCGCATAGTTGCCAAACTATCAGAGCTTACTTAAACCGATATACTTATGGTTCCAATATACAGTGAAAAAGACCTGAACGACCCCTATAATATATACAAGTGAACTAAGCGATATACATTTATGATACAGGGGTACTTATGGACTCTACAAAATTTTTAAAAATTATGAAACTATACATGTTAACGAATCGACACAGCCAATATTATGGAATGGTCAAGTGAGCTCCGTATATCGGTGTCCACTTCACCGCGGAGCTCACTTGAACCTTAATATTTTAACATGGGCGGAGTTTACTTTATGCCGTAGATATATATATATATATATATATATATATATATATATATATATATATATATATATATATATATATATATATAGATCTAGCGGTTGCGGTTAATGTAAGCTCCGTTCTAAAACGGTATTATACTAACTCAAGTAGAATATACACCGTGTATATTATTATCTAAGTAGCACTTTATGTAGACTCCGACCAACATGTAGCATTAAGTGGACTCCACAATAGGATAAACCATTTTTGGGATCCGTATTTACCATGTTGCGTACATTTCTAAACTCCTGAGATGTTGCCAATAATTGTATTAGTAGTAAATTTTCAAATTTTACAGCAGGTACATTTTAACACTTGAAATTTATTTAAATATCCATCAATTTAGTCATGAAGGAATTTCAGGATTATTTCGCTAATGTAGGTAAATATAAATTGTTAACTGACACATAACTTTATTTTACTTTTTAGTTTTAATAAACAAGGCGGTAATTTATATTACTTATTTTATATATTTTTAAACATAAGAAAGTGTCTATTATAAACTTGGAAAAGTTAAGTTTCCATTTTTATTAATTAGTATTTTTTATTAAAAGGCATTGTCACTAAAACATTTAGTTCATAAATGTACGTAGATCGGATAGAGTAATCGTGTAACAGTTTATGAAATTAGAGGCCCCTTCGGTAGGATTATAATGTTTGTTACCCTACTAATTAAAGAAAACTCAAACAACAGGGAGATCTTTATAATTTTTGGATTACTGCAGTTGATGACATGCAATATTTGTTTCATAACGTAGTTGAATTTAAACTACAATAATTTATAAATCAATATTTAATAACATACTTTATTACTGTCTAATTTCAATAGAGAACGTCAAAAAACTGTCAAACACTTTGACAGTTTTTTGACGTTCTCTATCGAAATTAGACAGTAATAAAGTATGTTATTAAAGATTGATTTATAAATGATTGTAGAATTTAAACTACAATAATTTATAAATCAATCTTTAATAACATACTTTATTACTGTCTAATTTCAATAGAGAACGTCAAAAAACTGTCAAAGTGTTTAGACGCATTTCAAAGTTTCTCTTAAAAATTTAAATATTTAAACGATTATTTCTTCAGTTCTGAACATGTAAACAGTGAATTATATTAAAATCAAAATCATGTTCGAGTCTTATCTAAAATACCTCGCAAAGAAGTTAATTTTACAGTGGTTTAATAACTTAAGAAAAGTAATTAAGTATAAAAGTGAAAGTGATTTGTATACTGAATATTGGAATCGTGAGTAGATAAAATATACTTTTTTCATCTATTTGGATTTATGTATTTAAGTAAACAACTGCAATCAGTTATAAGTATTATCCAATTTACATGAACTGGTATCACAACGAAAGCTGTAAAACAGCACCGGTTTTAGTCGGATTTTAAAATCCATTTGAAAGATGTCATCTTCCAATCAGCTACCACAAAATGCATCATACTCAAAAGCAGTTAGTCAACCACGTAGTATATTAATCCCAAGCAGAGATCAAGCTATTTTGTTTAACACTCTAGAGAATTGTACAATTAATGACTATCTTGAAGGATTGAGTCAGCATATAGAACCGAAAAATATAATTTTCGCATCCCGTATATCAAACGGTAGAATATGCATATATCTATCATCCAAAAACCTAGTAGATAAATTCATAGCAGAAACAAAGAAAATAATAGTAAATGAAAATATACTAGAAGCAAGAAGATTAATAACTCCATCAGTCCGCTTAATTCTGTCCAATGTATGTCCAAGCATACCTTCTAACATAATAATGGACGAATTAATAAAACTAGGTTTAAATCCTCTCTCAGACATATCATATCTATGGATAGGAGCAACCAATCCTGCCTTTAGTCATATTCTAAGCTTCCGAAGACAAATTTTCGTTTCACCTTTTCCAGACAACATTGTACTACCTGAATCTTTTATTATCGAGTTGGAACAAACATCATACCGCATATTTAAAGCCCAAAACGCAAATTGTTTCAAATGCAAATTAACTGGACACCAGGCAGCTAATTGTCCAAATATTTCACATTCTAACCATCCTCACAATGATAGTGCAATGCAAACAGAAATAAGACAAAATTCATCAATAAATCATACTCAACAAGATAATCTACAAAATACTCCCGCAATCTCAAATACCACTCCCTCCACACTTACTACGTCTTCTCAAACCACATTACAAAGAGTAGCAATCCCAAATTTATCAATAAACCAAACCCAACAGTGCTCACTACAAAATACATCCATACATTTGACCACTTCTTCAGTTAACACTACAATCGCAACACCTACATCGTCTGAGTCATCCTCTAATATCCAAAAACATAAATCAACCTTACCCGAAACAAGTCAACACTGACTTCTTACGAATTCTTACGAACCCCAAGTAACTTCGAACAAAGCAACCGGAAAAGAACCCTAGAAGATGCAATCACGCCACCCTCCGAAGAAAACTTTGAAAAACCTAAGCTTCAATTAAAGAAAAAAACCAAAACTGATGACAAAAACTTAAGAAATGATATACCAAATCTCCAAACATTATTGGAACCAGTTAGAGAATATGTAGAAAGGGAAAAGCAATGGTTAAGCTTCGATCAAGTAGTGGATCTATTCGAAAATATACAAGGATCAAAAGACATAATCAGCGTAACAAAATTGTACTCAGAAGACTCTTATGTACTTATAAAGTTTCTAACGGAATTACATGCATACTACATCGACAAAAGAATGAAAACCATAAGCACCAAATTAATACGAAAACTTGGCAAACACATAGGTTTACTCTCTACAGTGAAAACTTCATTATCGGAAGAAGATTCCGACTCATCGGTAAATAATTCCTCTAAAGAATAATAATATCACTGTTGACTTCATGTCTGTTCCATCACAAGTCTTATTGTAACTTTTTCTACCTTTACCTGTATTATATTTTTTAGGTCGCTAATAACCCTTGTGGTTGCAGTGTAAATAAATAAAAAAAAAATTCAATAGATATGTCGATTTTTAATTAAAATATTTAATGCATTAAAGTCGCGTAGAGATTTTCACTAAACACTTAATTTTAAAACTATTATAATAAAAGTCCAAGAAAAGTATAAAGTCTAGGGAATTCAATATCCCACTATGAATTTGTTTTATAGACTATCGTAAAGCGTTCCACAGAGTCAAATGGATACACTTATGACTGATACTAAAAGAATTAGGTGTAAAACAACACCTAATTTTGCTTATAACTGAACTGTACGAACACACTACTAGACCATTTAAACTAACATTAAAAGAAGATTGAAAATTAAAACGAAATATAAGTATCTGGGAAAAATTTCTCAAACGATATTAATATTAAAAGGGACTTTAAAGAGCATCTGACAAAACATGCTAAACCTTAAGGCGACTAAACCACACAAAATGGTTATTTAAGAAAAATTATAGCTCGTTCCAGAAAGAATTGTAATATAACATTAATGTAGATTAAGAAGAAACGCTGAAGAAAAAAACAGTAGCGGTTAGCCTAAATAAAGAAAGGCAAAAAGAAGATGTAATTTGATGTTTTGAAAAATCTGATCCGAAAACTGTATGAAAAACATTTCATAGTATAGACATCGAGCGCGGCGATGCCTCTGCCGTCTGGCGGCCTATATCGACTTTTACTACCATTTGACTATTTGTGTACGATTTTGTGTATGGTTAAGTGGCACACCACAAAAAGTGTTTTTATTTTCTCTTTTGTTCAACAATTAAAATGTATTGATATACTTCTAGATGTTCCAATACAATAAAGGATAATAAACATAAAGCACAGGGTACAAAATTTTATTATTTTCTATGCGCTAGTTATTATAAACATATAAGCTATATTACAATTAAAAACTATGGCCACTATAAAAAAATACGGTAGACTATGACTACATTTGTGCTTTAGCACTATAGTAAGAACAAGATAAAAATCTAAATTTCTACATAATTATATTAACAAGAAATTAATAAAACTTTTGTTCGTTATTAGTAATTTCGTTATTTTAAATATATTATGGAAAATGTTGTTGATATTACAATATCAGATGATAGGAATACAAAAATAAAAAACAACTTACCTTTTCAAAACAACAATCAATCACTTCATTTTATCACGAAAAAATTTAAAAATTGCAATGTAATTGAACCCATTTTGTGAGCTATAGTTACATTGATACTTATGTGGCAATTAGCTGTAAAGTCATTAGTCTTTCTCACCGTATCGTAATTTCATGATATTTTTTGTAGGCAAGCGGTTTAGTTTGTGTAATATAATATCCCCAATTCGTCTCATAATATTTAGTGTTCAAAACAGGTGTTACGCTAATTCGGTCACATTTTTTAAATAACTTTGCAGTACATTTGAAAATAAGTCGACAGTTTTCCTTGAAGTCTTTACTTGTATATTAATCCTTGTTAAATTAATCAGTTTATTAGGTAAGCCTAGTTCTGCCATGGTATTTCATAATTTTATTCTTATGGTTATATCAGTGCTTGTTTAAAATCTATAAATTACTAGTTTAATGTTTTTTTTTGTATTCCCAACATTTCTCATTAACTGCCTAATAGTGAATAATTGATCAACGATTTATTAGTTTTTCTAATTCCACACTAATAGTCTAATATTTGATAGTTCACCTATTCACTCAATCGTTCCAGGTGTATCAGAAAAAATACTGTATATCCTAATAATTAATAGACATATAGCTTATATATATATATATATATATATATATATATATATATATATATATATATATATATATATATATATATATATATATATATATATATAGCTTATATCGCTATAGTTTGTGCAGTACATTTTATTACCCCTTTTGTGTATGGTATGCTTTTCAGCAAGTTGGTACTTGCTCTTACTTCTAAATTGACAGATCAGCTGCTTAACTGCCTGTACTGAACTTTCTTCCTTATTTTGCAAATATATATAAAAATTAATAAAACTCGGACATACCGTTGATTAAAATATTGGATACCCTATACTATTCAATCAACGGAAATACTAAGATCACACGGGGAGAATATTATGGGTTATTTCTGGTTTCGTCACAATTTACACTGAAATTACTAACAAGAGAGTGCTCTTACTTCCACGTTCAAATTGATATATAGAACCAACAGATGCTAGTCATATACCATCAGTACTAATAAAATGGAAACTATAAATTAATGTCAATTTCATTTAATCAAACGTACTAACCTTAAAAATGGTCATTTAAGGAAACCCGCCTCAAAAACATTGACAATAAATTAAAAATAGTTTAAGCGTTATAAAAGTAACAGAGCAGCAAAGCTCACAGCATGAGAATAGTGCCTTGTACTTTTACATAGCAATTTGTTCTCACAATTTTATAGTTTTTCGAAAAATGAACTCCGATTAAAAGATTAAAACGTCAAATAAAATGTAAAAACCTATTCATATTTTTAAATATAAAATCTTCAATTTAGAAATTGAACATTCTTAATAAATGTATAATCTAATATTTAAGCCTGTTTATGTTTTACAGACTTGGAAAACACTGAACAGACAAATATTTATTCTTTTATATACTAGGTTCTAAAAAAAGTGTACTCAAAACGAATAAATATTATCTACCAAGTGTTTTATTCCAGTTTCATATGAAAGCACTAGATCTTAGATATTATAAATTTCGTCATAGGTGCTAATTTGAAATGAAAACCAAATGATAGAGCATATAGTAAAATATAAATATCTTAGCCCTCTATTGCCCGACTTTTTTTGTAAACTTAAGAGAAAATGTTTTAATTTGTATATGTGCTCAAATATCCATCCATTTACAACTAGTATTTTGTTTAGATTTTTTAAATTTTGTTTGGGAAGAGTTTTGGAAGTATTGCCCTCAGGCAACTGTGGGCAGCAAAAACTAACGAATTAAGTTATATACTTATTTATTATACCAATCAAAAAAACAAATATTTGTAGTTGTAAAAGATAAAGCAACTTTACATTTATCGCACATTACTTTAGAAGTATTTTTGAAAATACGGGCCAGTCGAAGGTTTGGTCAAGCCTAACTTCCTTCGGTGGTACAATAGCAGTAGGTCCTCTCTTCCGTTTTTTTACAATTTCGTTCTCAATTTCACTGAGCCTGGGACGTCCTTTGTTTTTGATCTGGTCAGTTCTTGCTAACAGTACGCTACATAAGTGGGACTTAAACTGTAACAAAGGCAACTGATTTTTCTTTCAAAGTAATCGCAATCAAGACGATACAACAACCAGCTGTTAACAACAGCTAAATCCAGAAGGTAAAAAAATATTTTTAGATACCCCTTTTTAGATTTTATGTCTGTTCGGTAAAGAGCAATTAGTGAATCCATAAGATCGACACCTCTCATAATTTTTTTATAAAATTGCACTGAATTTGGACAGCATACAATACTTCTTGATTTTTGTTTCTTATCCCACCTCTTGACTAACGAAGTAGGCTCAGAACCAACAAATGTACTAAGCAAATGAACCGGTTTATTATCGTACCACTTTAATGCTGTTAGTCTTATGCCATCTGCTGTAGCGTGCTTTTTTCTACAGTACCTCTACCCTGTTTCTTCATATTCTTGTCATCAGAAAAATGGCAATTAGGCAGTCTGTTTGGACGAACAGTTCCCAAACATTGCAGTCCACGTTTTTCCATTTCATTCTGCAACTGAATGCTATTAAACCAGTTGTCAAAATATACTTTATAGTATTTGTTTGGTTCGACTATCTCACACAATCTTATTACTACATTACCGCTGGTGTCTACATTAGGTAAATGAAGAGAATGTTCAACAGTTCCTGTATATAATTCCCAGTTATAAACAATACCATTGCTATCACGCAAAACAAATGCCTTGTATCCCCATTTTTTGGGTTTATTCTTCATATATTGTTTTAAAGAATGTGCCCCTTTGAATGGTATCATTTGTTCATCAATACACAATTTTTCACTCATTGGAATACTCTGAAAATTTTGAAATGGACCGTTTTGATGAATGGTCTAATTTTGTATAACTTATCATTATTGTTGAGCATATTTTCGTTATTATTAAAATGAATTTTAGTTTCTATTTCTTCCCAGCGATTCCTAGATATAGTGTCAACTATTTGAGCTGGTCTAAATTTGCTTCATACAAATCATCTTCATTTTCCATTTTATTTGATCCTGGATCGATTGATATCTGAGTACCTATGGAAAATTCATTATCACTCTCTTATTATCACTGTCAAAGTCAGAGTCTTTGGATTCCTCGGATATTTACTGCTTTTCCCGTAGAACGTTTTTGTATCCATCCTAAAAAAATAATTTAAAATAATATGGTCCAGTGTGGATTCAAAGTAACATACCTGTTTTTTATCACAGTACTGAAACAACACAATAAAATAAACAAATTTCAACGGTAATCAATATATAAATGCTGATGCCAATATATAATGCCTCGGTATATATTTTTATATAAATTGTACACAATTTATAACAATAAATCACTATCGAAAATACAAACTAATAAGGCAGCCATGTCCATTTGACATACTGTTAAACATTTCCATATAGGTTTCGTCATAGGTTCATAGAGTGTATTAAAATGTATAACCAAATGTTGCCTGAAATTAACACAGGGCATCTTAGAGTCGAAAATTGTTTTAAAAAAGTTTTCTGCATCGAAAACTCCTTTGTTGCCTTGAGTACATACGGGGCTATAGAGGGTTAAAATAGCTGTATCGCGCGAGGATAAGGTTATTGATGAGGAAAAAAAGACCTATCACTGAGGAAGTGAGATAGTAATTGGCAAACGCAAAGAGCACTTTAATTACATTAAATGAAATATGCATTACAATCTATCATGATACACATATCTTGATACACATGAAACAAGAGAATTAATAAACACGTTAAGAGAATCTTAAGAAATAATAACCAAAATTTAACTTTTAATACGCAGAAGAAATACTAATATACAGAAGATACACAAATTAAAAAAGGTTATCCACTTATTGTACGCAAGAGAGATGCCTCTAGGAAAAATCAAAACGATCGAGAATATATACCAAAACAACACAATCAAAGTAAAAGTAGAAGAAGAACTAACCTACCCTATTGAAGCTGACAATGGGTTAAGACAGGAATATTCCCTGAGTCCCCTATTATTCAACCTGATTATGGATGAAACAATAAAAAAGTAAGAACTAAAAAAGGATACCAAATGGAAGAAAAACAAATAATATATAATATAATATTAATCTGCTGTGCAGACGACGCAATACTACTCTTTCAAAGTAAAGATGATTTACAACGTACGCTGCTCCAATTTCATACAACCGCCAGAAAATTTAACATGTTAATTTCCCCAAAAGAGACAAAATGCATGGTTACTACCGCAAATTTACTAAGATGTTAATTGGAGCTAAAAGGTCAGATAATAGAACAAGGGTTGGAGCTTAAATATCTAGGCATCACATTATCTAGCTAGGGAAAGCTCGAAACTGAAGTGAAAGATCCAGTGAATAGAGCAAACAGAGCCACAGGCTGCCTAAATGAAATATTATGAAGAAATAAAAATATCGGAAAAGAAACGAAAGGCATAATTTACAAAACAGTCATCAGACCAATAATGACATACGCGGCAGAAACAAGACTTGATACAGAGAGGACAAAAAGGATGTGAAACAGCAGAGATGAAAACACTTAGAAAAATTGATGGTAAGACACTATGGGACAGAGCTAGAAGTACAGATATACGTAGTAGATGCAAGGTGAAGAACATCAAGAACTGGTTAAGAAATAGAAGAGTAGAACGGAACGATCATATAAGCCGAATGACAACAAATAAAACAATAAAGACGGAAGAGACGGTTAACCCATAGGAAGACGATCAGTAGGAAGACCACGAAAACGATGGAAAGGCAACTTACTGGAAGCACAATGAAAAACAGACAGAGTTATGTCTATATAAAAAGAAAAAGAAGAAGAAGAAGAAGATACACAGGATAAACATTAAAATAGCTGCAAGAAAGATAAAATAAATCAGTCATATTAATGTAGAACAGCAGAGGACAGAGTGTTTAGAGAAAATAATGAATGTCATATTAATGTAGAATAGCAGAGCACAGAGTATTTGTCATAGCTTTGGACAAGTTCCCAATTGAAAAAAGAACACAGGTCGTTCAAAAAAGACGGAACTCTAGAAAGAAAACAGAATAGATTTAAAAAAATAAAAGCATAAACATGTCTTTTCCTACTTTTTTAATATTGAAGATACGTAAATAGAACATTGAATTAAAATGTAAACTTTGACATCTGTGATAAACCCATCATCTGAACAGTGGCCCCAACAAACTTATTTATTTTCCACAAAGAGGCTCTTTAGAACCTAAAATTATTACTATACAAATCTGATTCGACATATCGTCAAAAAGTAATACACGGCATGTAAAATTTAAATTTTTAATAAAAAGATTACGCATTACTTATGGGGTTTAAAGAACGAGCCTTTAGGAAGATTGGAGTACTAATAAGACCACCGCAATCGGTCATACCCCGGGTAATGATTAATTAATTAATCGGGTAATTCTTCAGTCACCCCTTTAATATGATTTTGTCAAATTGGTCCTTTTTAGGACCAACTATTCTAATAACATATGTCTATAACTGTTAAGGGTATATTTAAAAATCAAGAAACTTTACTTTACTTAAATTTATCAGACATATGAGTTAACACGAATCTGACTAATTTCTAGTACAGGAAACACATATAGGGACTAACCTAGGGTATTTGGTATATAGCTGATCGCTGAAAACCACATTATAGATATAGACATACTATTTCTGTCGGAAAGTAAGAAAGGACAAAACCAGTCAGCTGAGAGAACCTTTTAACGATGTGGAGCTTGGATCCACCATCTACATATTTAATGAAAAATAACACAACTACCGACCTTGAGGATCTGAGCACAAGGCTTATTACGCAATCTGGACCAAAAACACTTCAATGACTTATCCAGATGATGAACAACTGTATTCAAATTAGGAAATACCCAAAAAATAGAGACAAACCAAAGTTGTTACCTTACTTAAGCCTGGCAAACACTCCAACGACCACAAAAACTATCGGCTAATATCTTTATTTTGTCAGCTATTTAAAATACTTTTGCACAATATCGTTAATATGATATCACCGGTACTAGAAGAAAAACTTAAATTAAAAGACAAAAGTGGCTGTAGACAGGGAAGATCACGTACATCACAAATACTAAATCAAAGACGGGTACAAAAAATATCGGGTATCAGGGGTGGTATTTTTCAATCTAAATGCCGCTTACGACACCTTAAATTACAGAATATTTCTCCAAAAACTATATGATATCCCTTTAGATAACAGACTCACTTATATTGTCTGCGTATGCCTAAACAATAGAATATTTTTTGTATCACTCAATGATAAGAATAGCAGATGAAGAACGGTCTCGCTTAGGGTAGCATAAAGGCTCCTACACTGTATAACATTTACACAAACGAACTATCCATACCGGTAGATACTAGAACTTCTATTATATAGACGATACACCTATTATTACACAATAAAAATAAACTATGAATCAATTTTCAGCCAAAATCCCTGAAAAACTCGTGTGTGCTCCTTTAATCTCCCTAACATAGACGCTTTCACAAAACTGAACATCCAATAATGTCATGAAATTGTTGAACGTAGACTTCATATAAATTCCTTGAAAATAATTTGTATCGCACGGGGTCAGTCACAGATCATTGTTTAAAACTAAAAGGTAAATTGAGGACCAGAAATAATATTTTTCGCATGCTTGTCAGCTAAAAATGAGGTGCGCGTCCTTCCGCCCTTAAAACATAGACGCTTGCACTATATGCATCTGCTGCCGAATATACCTTGTTAGACAAATTCTTTCTTTTTGTGCACACTACTACCCATTTTAACAAAAAAATATCTATTGTAGCTCTTAACCATATTTATTTTGAGATAACCTTTTATCGAGATATCCTATATAGTACACAAATAAGACCAGAACTAAAATAATAAAAAAGCTTTATACAAGATATCGCAGAAGATTGGATGAAGTAGTTTTTATTAATCGGATGCTTACATAAAACGTACAAAGACATACTCACGTAAACAAAATATATTACGAAATTTCTGTAATTAAAAAAAAACATTGAGTTCGGCATTTAACTAATAAAATTATATTAAATAAAAAAACAACATTTTTAAAAATGCAGAAAAAATAAAATTTCCTATGCAAGCGAACATTCCATTAAATAATAAGCCCAAATCCTTTTGTATCTATATACCTGTTTTTAAAGAACCAGTTACCTCTTAGTACGTAGTTATACCAGGTAATAAGATATCCTTTGTTACTCAGTGTAATGCGTATGACATTACACTGTCTACGAACAGTAGATAAAAATAAGGAGCCCATATGAACCGCTCGGGATATATGTTGAAAATATACGGTATAATCGCACAGTTGCCAAACTCTCAGAGCTTACTTAAACCGATAAACCTATGGTTCAATTATACATTGAAGAAGATCTCAACGACCCCTATAATATATACACGTGAACTAAACGATATACATTTATGATACAGGGGTATTTACGGGCTCCAAAAAATTTTTATAAATTATTAAACTCTACATGTTGATGAATCGACAGAACCAATATTATGGAATGGTCAAGTGAGCTCCGTATATCGGTACCCACTTGACCATGGAGCTCGATTGAACCTGAATTTTAACATAAGCGGAGTCCACTTTATGCCGTAGATATATATATATATATATATATATATATATATATATATATATATATATATATATATATATATATATATATATATATATATATATATATATATATATATATATATATATATATATATTATTGTGATATTTAAAGTCTTGGTGCGCCAAGAAATAATTAGCTAATTAATTTTTTTGATTAATTAAAATTATTTAAATGATATGATTATGACTTTATCACAATTTTTAATTCTTTTATCTCAGGGTTAAATTCGTGCTTCAATATCTATGCTATTACATGTGAAAGGTAAGGTCCAGAGAATACCGGAATAATAAAAAACACATATGATCTAACACTATATATTGAAATAAAAATAATGAAATAATTCACACTCAAACGTTTTCAATAAACAAACCTCATATAAGGATTCTCAAAATTTTGTTCTCCGTACGTGAACAATCAAAATTTATGGTACAAACAATATTAATTGAAATCTCAAAATCCCAAACTATTCTAACTCTCCTAATCAAAATAATTATATCCCTTCTAAATTACGTGTAAAAATTGTGTTATCAATAAAAGAAAAAAACTGCAGAAAACAAAAATATCTCTCTCTGATGATGAGTGGTCCAAATCCTTGTTCCTTGTAGACTGTATTATCTCCTCTCAACCGCTCCCTATGTAATCAGCAATCTTACACAGATTGTTGCAAGTATATCGTCCTTAATGATCTCCTTCAAAAGCACAAATCATTCAAATTATGATAGCCTTTCTCCTCTCGATAAACTGAATCTCTCGTTGGCCCGAGTGAAAAATGACTCTTGGAATATCTTCTCTTTACGATAAACTGAATCTCTCGTTGGCCTGAACAGTGACTCTTGGAATATAAGTAGAGAAATATGACTTACAATATTTTGCTGCTTCAGCTTCTGTCAGATACACTAACTCCACAAAAACTCACTAACATTCAACACTACTGCTTGCTACATTTCAGGAACCGCCAGAGAACAATCACTGTTCCTCTTACAGACTTGGAAACCAACTGCTTATATCTTTTTTCTCTCCTCAATCTCGCTAAACTTTTTCCTACATACTTATCCCACCTTTTTCAATCTCCGCCAATCAAAACTCGTCACAATTCCCCCATTTTTTCATTTCGATAACAAACAAATTTTTACCTATAATTATAAATTTCCTAAAACTTATTTACAAATAATATTTTTCTATAATTCTTAAAAACTAACAAAAACCTCTTTCTATAATCCCTTCTATTGTCTTTAATCACTGAATTAATGTATTTCAATTGTCTTTGGGATTTCACTTAAAATTATGCGGGTCACTCAAGTATAACAAAGAAATAATTTATGCAAAGCTTACATTTTGTTTAGTACAGGTAATTCAAGAAATTAATAACTCTCCTTCTTCGAAATGTTTGTTGGATATTATCCTACTTATCTGAATTATTTTAATGTTATTGAATTTTGAAATATTTTTAAACAAACCAATATTTTTCTCGATTTTACATATCATAACAAATCCCCGCCATTTGATCTGCCGAAAACTCTTTGTTAAATTTTAAAAATGACAAAAGTTTTCTAGGATCAAATTATTTCACTATGTTATTAAAATCTACTTATGATACTGACAAATGTCGTGAATGTTAAAATACCCCGTATATTGCCTGTCTTTATACGGGATTGGATATATTTTCGTTTTAAATTTTTCCAAGTATTTTCCCTTAAAAGAAAGTTCATAATTTTTAACCACTTGATTTACTTTATTAACAAAATCTCCATGGTTTCCTAAAATCTTCTCTATTTCCTTCTCCATGTTTTTTTTACAATTTATTTTTCTTTCATCCACATTTTGTTCACATGTGTTCACTGTCCATAATACTTCTTCACAAAATTCTGGATTCTCGTCCATCAATGCCATTTTTTCTTCTGTTTTCTTTTTATCCTCTAATTCCCTTTGGTATTCCGAGCACCATGTTTCTATTCCTTTCATTTCTCTGATGATACCTTCTTTTTCTTCCTGCTTCCATTCTGTTTTATCGTCGGTTGCCAACAATTCTTCTGTACCTTCTATTTCCTGTTTTTCTCTGGTCTCCATCTTATTTTCCTGCTTTCTTTTCGAACTCTTCTTCTTTTTCTTCCTTCTCTTTTTCTTTTCTGTTAGATCTTGTTCTTGTACTTTCGGTTTATCCTCTACAGTCATATCGATTTCTTTACGTTTTTCCTGTGCATTGATCCTTCCAGAATTTGTTTTCCTATCTGTTTGCTTTTCTTCTCCTGTGTTGTCTGGTTCTGCTCTGATTTCCAGTTTATTTTCCGAAAAATTTATGGTGATATCTTTTTTCCTCAATTCATCAATTCCCGCTATCATATCATGATTTAAATCTTCAATCACCACACATTTCATAATATGGAATTTGTTTCCCACTCTTATCTGTACTCCCAAGCCTTCGTTTACTGTCGTCAAATTTTTATTGTTTGCACCCACTAAATCAACCCTAGGAATCTTATACACAAATCTGTCCAAATTTAATTCTTTTACTAGTTTTTTATTGATTAGCGATATCTCCGATCCAGAATAAATCACAATTTTAATCGCTTTATGTTTTATAAATGCATCTAAAAATATTAGATTAGAATTAGAAATTTGTCTGTCGTTTCCTATTGCTACATGATTCATCTCCCTTCTATTTTGTTGTTGGAAGCTCTGGTTATTTCTATCGTCCCTTTGTTCGTTAGTATTCCTATTCGGAGGATTTTGTGCATCTCTATTCCTGTTGTGATTTTCATATGTTCTCTGTTGTGTGTCATTCCTGTTATCGTAATTTTGTTGTCTATTGTAATTATTGTAATTTCTCGGCCTATATTCGTTTGTTGATCTGGGATGTCGGTTTCTCTGGTCATAATTTGATGAATACCTTCTTTCCGCTCCATTATATTGGTCATGTTGTCTTTTATTTCTCATTTCTTTTCTTTTCGCTTCTTTTAATTGAAGGAATTGACACAAACTATCAATATCTTGATAGTTTCTCAAAATCACGTGATCTTCCAACGTTTCCTCAAAATGTCTGCTTATCATTTCTACCAGCTGTTCGGTAGAATATTTGTATTCTAGATATTTTGAATTGTTATATATCTGCAAAGCATATCTTTCTTCAGATATTCCTATTTTTTCGTGATATTTTCCATTGTGTAGCTCTTGGTTGATTTCTCTTTGTTTATTTTTCCCCCAGAAATAGTTGAGAAATTTATTTTCAAAATCTGTCCAATTTTCAAACTCATCTTCCTTGCTTTCATACCATAACGCTGCTCCTTCTTTTAAATGGTTTCTAATTGTTTCTTTGCAATCGTCAAAATATCTAATATGTTGTAATTTGGTTTTCAAATTTTTGACAAACGGTACTGGGTGTGTTTTCCGAATATCCCCGCCAAATTGTATTTTCGCCTCGCTTGTTCCATGGATGATAACTTCTTTTCTCTCTACCCCTCTTAGTTCAATTTCTGCCATTTGTTTTTCATTTTGCTTTAATCTTTTTTCTACTTCCTTCCTGTCTTCTTGTAGCGCATTTTCAAATTTTATTTCTAATCCCTCCAAATTATCTTTAATTCTCATTTCTTGTTCTTTCATATTATTTTTAATTTCATTAATCTCTTCTATTTGTTGTATCAGTTCTTTCTTTATCCCCTCAACACATCCTTTAATTTCCTGTTCATAGTTTTCCAAACGCTGCTCTATATTTCTGTTATTTAGTTCTATTGTTTGTTTTGTTTCATCCATTTTTTGTGATGTTTCTTGTTGATTTCTATCCATTTTATCCATTTTCTTTGATGTTTCATTCATTGTTTGTGTCTGTATTTGCATCATTGCTAATAATTTTTCCAGCCTTCCTGTTTCTTTTCTTTCCTCCATTATTGTGGTATTTCCTTCATTATCCGATCCTTCATCAATAATTGTTTCCTCTTCTATCTTATCCTCTTTCCTTTCTTGCGTTTTACTTTGACTCCTTGTGGTCGACATGTTGTTTCTTTTCGTTACTGTTTTTGTCCCCGCCAAATGTGAAATTTTACAACACTCTATATGTTTCAGAACACGACAATATTTCTCCCCAAATGTATTAAATTTTCACGACAAATATCAAATATGCAATCAGTAAAATTCAAATAATTCAAAATAAATATCAAATGTATGATTGGTAAAGAAAATAAAATCAAATAATTCAATAGCAGTAAATATCCACTAACTACGATCAATCAATAAATCAAATTTATATTCCCTGGAAAAATTGTCAAAATACTTTCAAATTCAAATTCCCTCAATGTTATATGTCTTTATCTCTGGATTACCTGTACTTATTCCAGATCTCTTTCCCTTCCTTCAAATGTAAAGCTGCGATATTTTCAAGCCCCACGTTTTGGAAGCCAGTTATTGTGATATTTAAAGTCTTGGTGCGCCAAGCAATAATTAGCTAATTAATTTTTTTGATTAATTAAAATTATTTAAATGATATGATTATGACTTTATCACAATTTTTAATTCTTTTATCTCAGGGTTAAATTCGTGCTTCAATATCTATGCTATTACATGTGAAAGGTAAGGTCCAGAGAATACCGGAATAATAAAAAACACATATGATCTAACACTATATATTGAAATAAAAATAATGAAATAATTCACACTCAAACATTTTCAATAAACAAACCTCATATAAGGATTCTCAAAATTTTGTTCTCCGTACGTGAACAATCAAAATTTATGGTACAAACAATATTAATTGAAATCTCAAAATCCCAAACTATTCTAACTCTCCTAATCAAAATAATTATATCCTTTCTAAATTACGTATAAAAATTGTGTTATCAATAAAAGAAAAAAACTGCAGAAAACAAAAATATCTCTCTCTGATGATGAGTGGTCCAAATCCTTGTTCCTTGTAGACTGTATTATCTCCTCCCAACCGCTCCCTATGTAATCAGCAATCTTACACAGATTGTTGCAAGTATATCGTCCTTAATGATCTCCTTCAAAAGCACAAATCATTCAAATTATGATAGCCTTTCTCCTCTCGATAAACTGAATCTCTCGTTGGCCCGAGTGAAAAATGACTCTTGGAATATCTTCTCTTTACGATAAACTGAATCTCTCGTTGGCCTGAACAGTGACTCTTGGAATATAAGTAGAGAAATATGACTTACAATATTTTGCTGCTTCAGCTTCTGTCAGATACACTAACTCCACAAAAACTCACTAACATTTAACACTACTGCTTGCTACATTTCAGGAACCGCCAGAGAACAATCACTGTTCCTCTTACAGACTTGGAAACCAACTGCTTATATCTTTTTTCTCTCCTCAATCTCGCTAAACTTTTTCCTACATACTTATCCCACCTTTTTCAATCTCCGCCAATCAAAACTCGTCACAATTCCCCCATTTTTTCATTTCGATAACAAACAAATTTTTACCTATAATTATAAATTTCCTAAAACTTATTTACAAATAATATTTTTCTATAATTCTTAAAAACTAACAAAAACCTCTTTCTATAATCCCTTCTATTGTCTTTAATCACTGCATTAATGTATTTCAATTGTCTTTGGGATTTCACTTAAAATTATGCGGGTCACTCAAGTATAACAAAGAAATAATTTATGCAAAGCTTACATTTTGTTTAGTACAGGTAATTCAAGAAATTAATAACTCTCCTTCTTCGAAATGTTTGTTGGATATTATCCTACTTATCTGAATTATTTTAATGTTATTGAATTTTGAAATATTTTTAAACAAACCAATATTTTTCTCGATTTTACATATCATAACAATATATATATATATATATATATATATATATATATATATATATATATATATATATATATATATATATATATATATTGTGACAATTGGGGTTTATAGAAAATAATTTATAAGTTATATACTACATAATATTAGATATAAAAAAAGTATTTGATTATTTTAAGAAGTTAAATACTAGAGAATTTAATAAAAATATATTTATGTGAGGGCATTTTTAAGAAATTATCATATAATAATTGTAAAAAGTTGTATTTTAATGTTGTAAATAGATTTAAGTGAGCCATGTGCATAGGCAACCAAAAATACTCTCGAAGTGACAGATAGAAATTAGGAATTATAAGGAATATAAAGTGGGGTTATAATAATATATTGTGTGAAATGTGTATTTTATTAAATTAGAGTGTTAGTTACTAATTTGAATGTTTATTCTGATCTGAAAAGCCTAAATGTCAACAAAATTATCAATGGAACATTAACGAATTCTCCAGAGTGCAGAGTGTGACCATTGTTTACGGTCGACATTCTGGAATAATGATTATGTCGGTGGATGGAACAGATATTTTTTCGAGAACATCTATATAGAAGTAATGGAACAAATTGGAACATGATCTCTTGCCAGATGATTCTGGAATATCCAAAAAGATATAAATACCCGTGATTTGGATTCAAGATGGCAGTTTTTAGTCTGAAGTCAATCAGTCGGGCAGTTTTTAGTCAGAAGTCAAGCAGTTTATTATGAAAGTTAGTAGATTAGTTAGTGAAATCAATTGTTCACAGTTTTAGTAAGTCAGTCAAGCAGTTTAATAAGAAATATGAAAGTTAGTTGGAGTCAGTGAATCAAGTACAAATAGTCCAATTGTTTAATATAGTGAGTTAAATGAAGATTAAAAATTATGCATATATTTAATGCACATTTATAATTATACACAAATAGTTATTGAAGATTATAAAAGTATATTAGAAGAATATTGGATGGACATTGGAAGGAATTAAAATTATATTATGATTGGAGATTAGTATAAATCAACTTATAATAATTGGATATTGGTATATTGAAAAGAAGAATAAATATTAATGGTGTTTGCTGGTGGTGTATAAATGCTGGTGAAGAAAACTATATCTTAAATTGGTAGAAGCTGATAATTGGAAAAAGTAATTTCACAAAAAACAAGGATAACTGAAGTACGAAGACATTCAGTGGTGATTAGAATCTATATAGTGGAAAACAGTTCATTTAGGCATTCAGTGAAAGAAAGGTACAAAATTTTGTTAATATAATTTAATTAGTGTCATAACATTCAATTTTGAAGATAGTTTGTTTAAATTTAACATTGTCTATAGAATTTAATTAGTTTTATAACAACATCAATTTAAAGATAGTTTATTTTAAATTTACATTGGCTAGGTTAGATATATATGTGTGTTTCATAATAGTTATAATAAAGATAATTTTAAAAAGTACTTACAAGCTAATTCTTTGAGAACTGCGATAAAAACTCTATATATTATATTATTAAAAATACTCATTGCTCATTATTCAAACAAAAAACACATCATAACAATTTGGCGCCCAACGTGGGGCTCTCTATTTAAAAGAATTAGTTTGGGAAGATAAGTGCTCTCACATAATTAAATTAATTTTCATTAGAAAGCAAAAATTATAGATTTTATTTTTAATTATATTTGAACAAGTAAAGTCTCAAAATGTCTCAAGGAAAGAAAGGTACAAGAAGCAAAAAGAATGAAGAAGATGTGGAAGTAGAAACACAACCTATACAAGAGGAGAGTTTAGTTCAAGTTCCACAAGATACTGCAGAAATGAATCCAGAAAGAGAGGAAAATGTCAATACGGCAGCTTTGATGTCATTAATGATGCAGATGAACAAGACAATAGAAGAGAATACGAAAAAAATGGAAGAGAATTCAAAAGAAGTCAAAGAAGACATGAAAAAAATAGAACAAAAAATGGAAGAGAATTCAAAAGAAGTCAAAGAAGACATAAAAAAAATAGAACAAAAAATGGAACAGAATTCAAAAGAAGTCAAAGAAGACATGAAAAAAATGGAACAGAAATTGGAAGAGAATCATAGAAAATTAGAGAAGAAAATAGAAGATAATAATATTAAAATTGTAAAACAAATGGATAAAAAACTTGAAGCTGCAGAGAAAAAAGTAGCAAATGAAATAAAAAGTATACGGAATGACTACAAGAAAAGGATAGAAAATGAGAGGACAGAAGTAAAGACGATTATTCAAGATAATAAGATAGATATAGAACAGAAAATAGAGTTACAGAAATGTAACTTAGAAGTAAAAATTAACGAAGACAGGAGAAACACAGAAGAAAAATTAGACGATATACAACAAAATATCCAAATAAATAGTAATCAAATAAGAAATGTGGAACAGAGAATAGATGATATTTCACAAATGAGAGACATAGGGAGACCTTACTTAAATTTAACAAATGAGACTGGGATTAAATTCTCTGGTAATATAAAAAATTTGCATCCTAGAGTATACATAAATAGTTTAAAACATAAATTAAGATTTGTGAATAATATTAATGATATTAAAGATTATATTAGAATGACATTAAATGACAATGCAGTAACTTGGTTTGCTAGTATTGAGAATGATTTAAAAAATTTTCAAACATTTGAAAATAAATTTTTAAATTATTATTGGGGTGAATTAGAGCAAGCCAAGTTTAGAGAAATTCTATATTTTGGAAAGTATAATCAAAATTTAAAATCAAATATGGTAGATTATGCATTGAAATTGATAACAGTTGCAAAATATTTAGAACCACCACTTAGAGAGGATGAAACAGTCTTAAATGTATCTAGACATTTTGATGCTGATGTTGTGCAAACCGTAACTGTACAAAATATTCAAACAATAGATAGTTTTATTAATTTTATTCAAAGAATACAAAGAGGCAATATGACAAGTAATAATAACAACAGAAAAAACAATAATAACTTTCAATATAATAAAAATGATAATCAACAATATAGACAATCATATAATAGATATGGTGATAGTTTACAAAATTTTAATAATAATAACAGTAATCCAAATAGACAGAACTTTAATAATAATACTAGTTATAATAGACAAAATTTTAATAATAATACTAATTATAATAGACAACATTTTAATAACAGTACTAATAATAATAGACAAGATTTTAACAATAGAAGAAATACAGAGCGACCTAACTATAACAGACAGGTAAATTGTGTTCGAAGGAATAGGAGCTGCGAAGACAGGGAACGAAATCGTACAAGGCAAGAAAATGTGAGTAGAAGTCATAGTAGGGAAAGACATAGTACATCAGATCCAAGTGGTCAGATACAATCTGACAATTCTAATAATCAAAATTTTGTGCAGTAAACTTTCTGAATTACAAGTTAGGCCATTGCTATTATGAAAAACCTTCTGAATTTATTTCTTTAGATGAGGATAAAATTATTGACTCTATTAATTTAATTTATATAAATGCTTTGGCCAAAAATAAAATGATTAAAATTATGATAGATACTGGTTCAGAAAGTACTTTAGTCTCGGAGAATTTTATTTTTAATACATTAAAACTATCAGATATAATAAAGATTCCAAAAATTAAAATTATTGGTGCAAATAATAAGAAGTTGGGTGAAATTGATAAACTAGCCAATTTTAAAATTAATATTCTTAATAAAGAAATTAATATGCAAGGATTTATTGTTAAGGATTTATGTGTTGATATATTAATGGGAAATGATGAATTGGAAAAGAAGAAAGTAAAGATAGATTTTGAAGAAAAAATGGTAACTTTGGAAGGGCAAATAATTAAATTTATGCAGAAAGATGAGGTAGAAGAAGGAATAAGAGTTGATAGGATATTATTAAAAGAAAATAATGATGTTTATGAAGAAGAAATGTATTTTGATGATAGGGAAATGTCCCAAAAGAATGTAAAGAATAATTATTGTAGTGAATATTTAAGGAATGGAAATTTTAAGCAGATGGATGCCTACGAGGCGGAGTGCGTAAAATTGGAAGCAAGGAATAATGAGTACATAATGAAGAATAATTTTATTTGTAAAGAAGAAGATATAATGAAAGTTTTAAATTGCCCTGAAGAATATAAATCAATAGTCATTTCCATATTGCAGCAACACAAGGGACTTGTCAATAAAGAAAATAGAATTGCACAAAATTATATCCATAGTATAAAAGTTAAAGAAGAAAAAGATTTTAAAACAAAATCATACCCAATACCATATAAATACAGAGAAGAAGTAAACAAAACAATTAATAATATGTTAGAAGATGGGATCATTGAGAAGGCAGACACACGTTTTATTAACCCCATAGTAGTAGTACGAAAAAGATCAGGTGAAATCAGGTTATGTTTTGATGCAAGGAATATTAACAAGATTACTGAAAAGCAATTTGAAGCACCAATGAGTATAGATGGAATACTAGGAAGAATTACAGGAATGTCATTTTTCACTAAAATCGATTTACAGCATAGTTTCTGGTTAATACCTCTAGAAAGAAAAAGTAGACAGTATACAGGATTTCAGATAGATGGAGTAGTATATCAATTCAAAGTAGTACCATTTGGACTTCAATCATCTTGCAGTGCTCTATGTAGATGTCTTCATGATATTTTGGATCAATATGAACATTTTGTAATTCACTACATTGGTGATATATTAATTGTTTCTAAAACGGCTGAAGATCATGAGAAACACCTAAAAATTATAATAAACAGATTAGACAAAGTTGGACTTAAAATAAATCAAGAAAAATGTACATTTTTTCAAAAAGTAGTGATATATCTAGGTTATAAACTTAATACTAAGGGAACAGAAATGGATCCAGAACGGACACAGGTCATTCAGGAAGATAAAACACCACACAATTTAAGAACTTTAAGAGGTTTCATTGGAATAATTAATTATTATAAAAGGATGATACCAGATCTAAGTATAACACAAATAATAACAACAATACCAGCTTACTGATATATCCATTTTATTCAATAGACTTGATTTGTTAAATAGATGGTAGATTTCATTATTTTGAATCAATTTGACATCATACTTGTTGAATTTTGTATATATGGAAATTAATTTGTACCCTAAAAATCATAATTTGGGGTTAGACACAAAATTGATACTATAATTGCTATAAAAATGTCTTTCTAATATAATAAAGTGGAAAAACTTACCAATTTATATTGATGAAAGTTATTTTGAATAAAAATAATTCTTAGATTTTGTCTATAAATAAACAGAACACAATATCTATTATATTTTTAATTAAGGTTATATTTTATTCTCTGATATCGCATCCATTGTTTCATTTGACATGACAGTTTGACCATAGAATAGCCGAACTGTGATCCGTTGTTCTCTGCTTTGATATAGACAGCAAACAGGGATGTATTTAACACATTTTAAATAAAAAAAAAATTGATTTATTAAATTTAATAAGGTATGAGAAAATTAATATTTAAAAAAATAATAAGTAAATTATTTATTTTAAATATTATTTTTGGGGTATTGTGACAATTGGGGTTTATAGAAAATAATTTATAAGTTATATACTACATAATATTAGATATAAAAAAGTATTTGATTATTTTAAGAAGTTAAATACTAGAGAATTTAATAAAAATATATTTATGTGAGGGCATTTTTAAGAAATTATCATATAATAATTGTAAAAAGTTGTATTTTAATGTTGTAAATAGATTTAAGTGAGCCATGTGCATAGGCAACCAAAAATACTCTCGAAGTGATAGATAGAAATTAGGAATTATAAGGAATATAAAGTGGGGTTATAATAATATATTGTGTGAAATGTGTATTTTATTAAATTAGAGTGTTAGTTACTAATTTGAATGTTTATTCTGATCTGAAAAGCCTAAATGTCAACAAAATTATCAATGGAACATTAACGAATTCTCCAGAGTGCAGAG
Source organism: Diabrotica undecimpunctata (assembly GCF_040954645.1). Taxonomy (NCBI): domain Eukaryota; kingdom Metazoa; phylum Arthropoda; class Insecta; order Coleoptera; family Chrysomelidae; genus Diabrotica; species Diabrotica undecimpunctata. The sequence continues at coordinate 71,225,229 of NC_092807.1, read as the reverse complement.
TGTGACCATTGTTTACGGTCGAACATTCTGGAATAATGATTATGTCGGTGGATGGAACAGATATTTTTTCGAGAACATCTATATAGAAGTAATGGAACAAATTGGAACATGATCTCTTGCCAGATGATTCTGGAATATCCAAAAAGATATAAATACCCGTGATTTGGATTCAAGATGGCAGTTTTTAGTCTGAAGTCAATCAGTCGGGCAGTTTTTAGTCAGAAGTCAAGCAGTTTATTATGAAAGTTAGTAGATTAGTTAGTGAAATCAATTGTTCACAGTTTTAGTAAGTCAGTCAAGCAGTTTAATAAGAAATATGAAAGTTAGTTGGAGTCAGTGAATCAAGTACAAATAGTCCAATTGTTTAATATAGTGAGTTAAATGAAGATTAAAAATTATGCATATATTTAATGCACATTTATAATTATACACAAATAATTATTGAAGATTATAAAAGTATATTAGAAGAATATTGGATGGACATTGGAAGGAATTAAAATTATATTATGATTGGAGATTAGTATAAATCAACTTATAATAATTGGATATTGGTATATTGAAAAGAAGAATAAATATTAATGGTGTTTGCTGGTGGTGTATAAATGCTGGTGAAGAAAACTATATCTTAAATTGGTAGAAGCTGATAATTGGAAAAAGTAATTTCACAAAAAACAAGGATAACTGAAGTACGAAGACATTCAGTGGTGATTAGAATCTATATAGTGGAAAACAGTTCATTTAGGCATTCAGTGAAAGAAAGGTACAAAATTTTGTTAATATAATTTAATTAGTGTCATAACATTCAATTTTGAAGATAGTTTGTTTAAATTTAACATTGTCTATAGAATTTAATTAGTTTTATAACAACATCAATTTAAAGATAGTTTATTTTAAATTTACATTGGCTAGGTTAGATATATATGTGTGTTTCATAATAGTTATAATAAAGATAATTTTAAAAAGTACTTACAAGCTAATTCTTTGAGAACCGCGATAAAAACCCTATATATTATATTATTAAAAATACTCATTGCTCATCATTCAAACAAAAAACACATCATAACAATATATATATATATATATATATATATATATATATATATATATATATATATATATATATATATATATATATATATATATATATATATATATATATATATATATATATATATATATATATATATATATATATAGATCTAATGGGGGCTCCGTACTAAAACGATATTATACTAACTCCAGGCGAATATACATCGTGTATATTATTATCTGGATAGCGCTTTATGTGGACTCCGACCAACACGTCGGATTAAGTGGACTTCGTAATAGGTTAAAACACTTTTGGGATCCTTTTACACTTTGTTGCGTACACAACTAAACTCCTCCGATGTTGCCAATAATTTGATTAGTCGTAGATTTTTAAATTTTACAGCAGGTACGTTTTGGAACTTCAAATTTATTTAAATATCAATCAATTTAGTCATCGAGAAATTTCACAAATAGGTACTCGGTTAATGTAGTTAAATATTTTATGGTGGTTATTTATATTACTTGCTTTAATTATTTTCAAACTTAAAAAAGTATCTATTATAAGCTTGGAAATGGTTAGTTTTCGTTTTATTTATTATTATTTTTTGTTAAAATGAATATGGACTTAAACATTTAGTCTCTACATGTACTAACATCGAGTAGAGTAGTCGTGTAACAGTTTAAGAAAGTAGAAGCCCATCGGTAGGATTATAATAAACTACATAAAATTAAAAGAAACTCTGTAAACAGGAGATCTTTGTAATTTTTAGGTTAAATAAAAATTTCTGATTATTTTCCTTTCAAATATTCGGAGTGCTTCCTTATTTGTTTTAGTCATTCTCCATGACTCACATCCATGTATTAAAATAGGTCTGAAGTTTGAATTATGCTCTGTATTTCTTTAGTGGCATTATTACTAACCGTGATTAGTGATCTAAGATATTTAAAGTGTTCCATACTTTCGAAATTGTAGTTGTTGACTTTATTGTTTTTTCTAAATTTATTGAATTGGTTGCTGGTTTTCTGTTAATTCGCTTGTATTTGGTTTTTATTTCGTTGATTTTAAGTCAAACATTGTTTGTGCTCTCTTCACTTTATTGAAGATTGTGGACGAAAGAGTTTCTCATTAGAGTTATGAGTTCTATATCATTAGCATATGCTAGGAGTGCTTTGTCCTTTGGGCCGTTAATGGATTACATCTTAAATAGGCGTTATTTCTATTTTAGTAATCTGTTCATTAATTTTTTGATTATTGGAATCGATAATCTGTATTTTATTCGACTGTTTTATAACACAGAGTTTTTTGGAGCATATTTTTATCTTTGGTTTCCAGTATCATTATTACAAGGATTTTGCTGGATATGGACATAGTAAACCCGGTGGTATGTACATGATGTTTTCATAACCAACGTTAAAAAATTTTTCTTACTGTAAATTTATGATTATTTTACTAGGAAATATAGTGTTGTTTAATAATAATAAAGTTCAAGCCACAATTCCTATATGCATTAACTCGGTAATGATAATTCTGCTCCCCGATACCAGGTAGCAGTACCGAAAACAATAAAACTGCTACACTCATGCTTCTCATTATCCAACAATTAGCCAGTCCAGAACTATACGCCTTATTATGGTACTGATATTGCTGCTGCTCCTCATAAGTGAATAGAATATGCAAGGAAGGTTTTGACAATTTAATAGGATTTTGTGTGTTAGAATATTATTTCTCCGAGAAAGTGAAGAATATCTATTTGCTATCCGGATTTAATCCATAAATTAAATAATAGAATGCTCTAAAATAATGCTAGTAGCAGCAAAAAAAAGCGGTCTAATAGTCAGCATCAATCAGTCATGAATTGTCCATTATTGAACATAGGCCTCCTCTAGACTTTTCCATCTGCTTCTGTTCTGCACCTCTGGTATCCAATTGGTCACGATTCTTTTGAGGTCGTTGGTCCATCGCTTTGGGGGTCTTCCTCGGCTTTGCTTGTCAGCCCGTGGTCTCCACTCAAGCAATTTTTTGGTCCAACTGTTGTCTTTCATTCTTGCAACATGTCCTGCCCATCTCCATTTTTTTTTGTAATATGTTCGATAATGTCTTCCACTCCGGTTCGTCTACGAACTTCCTCGTTTCTTATTCTATTGCTTAAGTTTATTCCAAGCATTGATCTCTCCATCTTTCGTTGCGTCCTTCTCAATTTTTCGGCTGATGTTTTTGTGAGAGTTAAGGTTTCTGCTCCGTATGCGAGGACTGGTAGAACGCACTGGTTAAAAGCTTTTCTTTTTAACTGGATCGCTATATTTGTTTTAAATACGTCTCTCATTTTTCCGAATGCAGCCCAACCCAGACTTATTCTTTTGAGTAGCTCGCATATTTGGTTATCTCGTGTTAACCTTATTTCATGACCCAAATACACATATTTTTCTACAAGTTCTATGGGCGACTTTTTGATTTCTATTAGCTCATTGGGGACGAGATTGGTCATCATTTTTGTTTTTCCATAGTTTATTTTTAAACCGACTTTCTGGGTTACTTGCTGTAGTTGTTGTAGCATAACTCTGGCTTCTCCTAAGTTGTCTGTTATGAGAACAATATCATCGGCATATCTGAGATGATTGAATATCTTTCCATCGATTCTAATACCCTTTGATTCCCACTTTAGCCTTTTAAATGCGTACTCCAAGACTGTTATAAATAGTTTTGGCGACAAGGTATCTCCCTGGCGCACCCCTCTGCCAATTTTTATCTTCTCAGTGCAATGGAGGTCAACGGCTGTTGTCGCATTTTCGTATATATTTCGAATAATATTTGCATTACTTTGATATATTCTGCATTCTGATAGTGCTTTTAAGATAGCAACTGTTTCGACTGTGTCAAATGCTTTGTGGAAGTCGACAAAGATAAGAGCAAGGGGTCTGTTATATTCGATAGACTTTTCAACTAGAGTTTTAAGGCATTGCAAATGGTCGTTTGTTCCGTGTCCCGCTCGAAATCCTGCCTGTTCTTCTGATTGATAGAAATCGAGTTTTGCTTCTAATCTGTTTGTCAGTATTCGAGTAAAGAGCTTGTATAGGTAGTTAAGCAAACTAATTGGCCTATAGTTTTCGAGATCTGCTTTATCCCCTTTTTTGTGGAGGATGATTGTAACCGAATTTTTCCATTTACTTGGAATGTTTTCACTATACAGACATAGATTAAAAAGTGTTTGGATTCGGGACATCAAAAGTGGACCTCCTAGTTTAATTGTCTCAATGACTACACCATTTTCCCCCGGACCTCTATTATTTTTCATATTTTTGAGGGCATGTTGAATTTCCTCTCGTGATATATCTGGTATATCCTCCGATCCTACATTATGTACCTTTTGTATTGGTTGTTCGATGAGCTCTGGAATAAGTTGACTTTTATATAATGTTTCCATATTTGTCTTTAAGTTGGAAGATTTCTTTTTTGTCATTTTCTATTTTTCTCCTCAACGCTTTCATGCTTTTGTTGTCTTCTATAGTTTTTATAATTTTCTCGTTGTTGTATTTTCTAATATCCCATCTGCTGGCTTTAGAGATTTCTTTATTTATGTTGTGAGTCAACATACAACGTTTTATATCTTGTGAGTCAACATTTCCTTGACTTCTCAGCATTCTACGATCTTCTATTTTTTGTTTCGTTTCTTTACTATTTTTTTGTTCTTTTCCATGTTTAGGGCCAAATTTTTCCTGATCTTGTGTTAATGTATCTACTATTTCTTCGTTTAGGTTATTTATGTCTTCTCTTGTATTTCTGAGTAAGTTACTGGTGATATATTTTTCAAACTCAAGTTCATTCGTTGGGCGCATCCAAGGTTTGAATTTTTTACTTTTTATCATCTTCAGTCTTTCGTGCTTAATATTGACTTCTACAGTTGCTCGGACCATTCTATGATCGCTTGCAACCGAAAATTGATTTAAGACTGTAACATCTTTGACTATATGTTTTTTGTCAGTGATGATGAAGTCGATCTCATTTTTTGTCTTACCATAGGGGCTCTTCCAAGTCCATCTTCTATGGATCTTCTTATAGAAGAAGCTATTCATTAAATATAGATTGTTTTTTAATAGGAAATTTAAGAGTATTTCGCCCCTTTCGTTTCTACCTGGTGTGCCAAAATTTCCGAGGGCATTTTCAGCTGGGTCAGTGCTTATTCCTATTTTGTCATTAAAGTCGCCACATATTACCGTAAAATGTTCTTGGTCTTCTGAAATAGCTGTGTACAAGTCATCATAGAACTTTTCTATTTCTTCGTCAGCGTGACTCGATGTTGGTGCATAGACTTGAATGATCTTTATGGAGTAACGGGTGTTTAGTTGTAATTTTGCAAGTATAACTCTTGTGGAAACTGCTTTTACTGATATGATATTCTCAGCTAATTTTTTATTAATAAAGAGCCCAATGCCTCCATTCCCATAGTTTTCTCCGACATGATAGAAAATGTGACCGGATTTTAAAGTGGTTAGGCTTTCTTTAGTAGATGTTCTAGTAGATGTTCTTTAACATACAAAAGAGAGGATCGAGGGTAGGGCATAACGGAACAATAAAGCCATATAATTTTGAAAGATTGCAGCGTCTTAGATGCCGTAGGTAATGTTGTTACATAAAAAATTAAAGGGAATATTTAGGTAGCTAACTGATGTTTATGTATATATAACCCTCTTTTAAATCCAGAAGTCTAATTCGAGTCTCTAAAATCAGGATATATAAAATAGTGATCAAACCAGTGTTAATGTGTGGATACGTGACGAGAACGTATTAATTAGACCAGGATTGCTAGAAAAGCCATCAGAGGTATTTTCCGACTTACAGAGGTCCGAGTACTAACCAATACCGAACAGAGCTAATTCCAAGATCAAACACATATATAAAGATAGCAACGTCGTACAAGAAACTAAATCTTAGTGCTAAAGTTGCGCTGGACTTCCACAAATGAAGAGGGAAGGTAACATGAGGTCAGATTTAGGAATAATGAGACTATCTACCGACCCATCATATTTATCAACACATGCCTGTTCAACTACCTGCTATCCTACCTATAGTCAATACTCATCTGTTGGGGACTATCAAATCAATTACATGTAATCAAACAAACCAGGCTTAAAAAAAGTTATCTCAGGAAAGGCACTTTTAAAACGTTATTTACGTGACTTATTAAAATTTAAATTTTTAATGAAAAGTAAAAGATTAGCCATTTGTTATGGGGTTCAGAGAAGAACCTTCACGATGTTAATTTTTTGAGATATGATTGAATGTTTTCTCTTCATTGCATACTGAGACGCCCAAGTGGTATTCTTCTGTGCTAACTTCCTTCCATACCAGTTTTACAAGTTTGACATCTTGGCGTCTATGCATGTGTACGATCTACCTTAAGCAATTTATTTGCCTAAACAATATCGTTATATGAGCTTTCTTTATTAAGTATGTGTTCTTCTTCTATACGGATTTGTAGCGATATGATAATGAGGTTAAAACAATTTTCCTATTATTTTCCTTTCAAATATTCGTAGTTCTTCCTTATCCGTTTTAGTCATTGTCCATGATTAGCATCTATGTATTAAAATAGGTAAAAAGTTTAAATTATGATCTGTATTTCTTTAGTGGCATTATTATTAACCGTGATTATTTATCTAAGATATTTAAAGTGTTCCATATTTACGAAATAGTAGTTGTTAACTTTAATATTTTATCAAGATCTATTAAATTGGTCTCTTCTGTTGATTCGCTTGTATTTCTTCTTAGCTTGACGAATTCTTCTCTTTTCATTCTGTGAACTACTAGTGGGTGCTTTTTACGGAATTTTTTCATCACGTTTAGGTAATCATCAACGGTATATAAACGTTGTTGAAATTTTAGGGCATTTTCAAAATCTCCAAAATCACTACCATTGGGTAAAAGCTATGACTAGGAAAGAAATAGCATAATGTAATTTTTTCAATGGTAGGATGAGTTTCCAAAATCATTTTCAGAATCAAAACTATTTTAATGCTGCGGTTTTGGCCGCCACAAGAGTCTGACCACAAAATTACATGTTTTGCAGAAGTAACATTTTCTTCAATGTGTTTCTTAAGACAAATGCCTACGTCCTGGGCTCCCCGACCAGCTTCACCTTCTATCCAAATATAACAATGACTGTTTTATCCTTGGCGCTATGGATACCAAGGTTGTAAATACATAATTGACGCTTATAATATACAATATTTATTAGAATTCTCGAAAGGGGAAGAGTTTTACTTTAAATCAAAACAAAAGGTTTCCACTTCTGGTTGATCGTTGCTTATCTTCATGTCTAGCTTTCTTTCTTCTAAGTGAACATTTTTTCTTTTTTTAACGCTTAATTGTTCGTTATCTGCGCAATTTTTAATTTCTAATTCGAAACAATCATATCTACTACAAGTATCTTTTTTCAACTTTTTTCTTTGAAGATTAAATCGTGTTAAAAACATTTTTTTGTAAACGAAAATTTAACAAGATCATTGTCTGCTTCTTCAATATACAATTCATACATTTTACTTAATGTTATGTCTTTTGTTAAGTATTCTCTTTCTGTGTTAGCTCTTCTGTAATGTGAATATTATAGAAAAATTTAAGCAATAACTGCCACTACTTCTTAACCTAAACGCCTCAACAAGTTGCCAACTTCACCATTGTTAACCACGTTTATGTACATATGTTGCCAAATATTCGATTTACAATCATTAAAACGCTCGCAAGAGGCGCTTGGTCCAAAACTAATACACAAAAATTAGTCGCTTGCTCTAGTTATGCAAAATTCAAAATCCAAAATAAAAAGAAAGGTACTTAATCTTTTTAAATATATCTGGTTATCCCTTACTAATAGGTTAATGGGATTTAATACGTAGATAGTTTATGCCTTTTTCTATCTTCTTCTTTAAGTTCCATCTTCTATCGAAGGTTGGAAATCATCATTGCTATACGGACTCTGTTGACTGCCGCTCTATAAAGTTCTGCACTACTGCATTCAAACCATTCCCTTAAGTTTTTAAGCCAGAATATTCTTCGTCTTCCCACATTTCGCTTTCCTCGGATTTTGCCTTGCATAATAAGTTGTAATAATGCGTATTTTTGCCTTCTCTTCACATATCCTAAGTACTCAAGTTTTCGTCTTTTGATAGTTAATAATATTTCCGCCCCATTTCCTATCATTCTAGTTACTTCCACGTTTGACATTCTTTGAATCCATGATATTCGTAGGATTCTTCTGTAACACCAAAATTCAAAGGCGGCCAACTTATTCAGATGGACTTGTTTTAGTGTTCACGCTTCCAAGCCATGAAGAAAAGTAGAGAACACGTAACATCGAAGCATTCTCAGGCTCTAACTTTATATCCCGAAAACAAAGGAACTTTTAAAGTTTAAAAAATAATGCACGTGCTATTTCAATGCGTGTCCTAATTTCTTTTGTTTGGTCTACATCTGATGTTATCCTGTTGTTCCTCTTTTCCACCAGAAAGCGCCATAATCCACAATTTAAGAAATTGGGGCTGGGTCTAGTGATGCATAACGCCGTTCATATAGCAATTTGTTGTCACATGTTTATAGTTTTTCAAAAAATGAACTTCGATTTAAAGATTAAAACTTAAAACAAAATATAAAAACCTATTGAACCTTTTTCAGAAAATTTCAGAAAAGAATAACTTTTGTGAAAGATTGTGGGACACAGTCATATTTTAAGATAAAAACTTCAATTCAGAGAGTGGACATTCTTAATAAATGTATAATCTAATATGGAAGCATGTTTATGTTTTACAGACTTAGAAAGCACTGAGCACACAAGTATTTATTTTTTTATGTACTAGGTCGTAAAATAAGTATACTCAAAACAAATAAATATTATCTACCAAGTATTCTACTCCACTTTAATATCAATGCATCAGATATATTATAAAGATTTCGTCGTAGTTGTAAATTAATAGGAGATAAAGCCAAATGTAGAGCATATAGTGAAATCTGAATATCTTAGAATAACTATATCGAGCGGGAACATTATTGATGAGCAAAAGGGAGACCCATCGCTGAGAAAGTGACAAAGCAATTGGCAAAAGCAAAGGGTACTTTGTACCAAAGTACCCATACTCTAAAGCATAAGCAGGTCTTTTCGTACTCTTTTAGTAAGTGATAGATTCGACCGTTACTTGATGGAAATTCATTTTATCTAACAATTAAACAGGTATGCGTTTATACGTCATATTTTGTAACTGAATAAGTTGAGGAGGGGATAACTGTTTGTCTCAAGTTGGTCATTCAGAATTATGTCTGTATTTTTTAATTTGCTAATTTCCATAGATTCTAATATTCATGGAATCTACAGATAGCTTAAGGCCTTTATTATAAATACACTTTTTTAATAATAAAAATATATAAATAGAACCTAGAATACGCCTGTAAAAGTATGTAACCTTTGATCTCTGGGATAAACCCATCTCCTGAACAATGGTGCCGATATATGTAGGTAAAATTTTCTACACCTATTTTAACCTGTTTATTTCCTCATTATCAATATATATGAGTTGTAATCGATACCACAAACCCATTTACTTATAGAGACTATATATTGACTATAGTTATTACTATACAAATCTGACTCGAAATATCGTCTTAAAATAACAGTAACAGAAAAGTGAAAGATTAGTCATTTTTTATGAAGTTTAAAGTAGAAGCGTTTACGAAAATTGAAGTACTAATAAAACCACCGCAATCGGGCGTACCCTGGGTAATGAATAATTAAGTAATCGTTAATTCTTAAATCACCCGTTCAATATGTTTTTTGTCAAATTGGTCCTTTTTAGGACCAACTATTCTAATTATGTGTATAAATATTAAGAGTATATCTAGAGATAAAGACACTCCACTTTACATATGCGCTTAACAAAATGCAGGAAGCACGTAGATGGCCAATCCTATGGTATTTGGTATTAAGTTAATCGCTGAAAATTACATATTAAATGCAGGCAAAGAAGCAAAGAAAAACTTATAATGAGAGAAAACAAAACCAGTCAGCTGAGAGAACCTTTCAACGATGTTCAGCTTGGATCCGCTATCCACGTATATAATGAACAATATTACGGCTCCTGGCTGAGGATCTTAGCACAAAACTAACTATAAAATTGGAACTAAAAATACAACAATGGCTAATATTCAAAGTCTTTAGACAAGCAAAGCAAAGAAAGTTGTTGCCTTGCTTAAACCTGGCAAAAACTCCAACGACCACAAAAGCTATCGGCCAATATATCTATTTATTTTGTCAGCTATACAGAATACTTCTGTACATGATCCTTAATTTAAACCGATAATAGAAGAAAAACTCAAATTAAAAAACAAAAGTGGCTATATATGACAGGTTAGATCATATATGTCACAAATACTAAATCTTGCCCAACACAGCGAAGAGAAGTACGAAAAATATCAGGTATGAGGAGTGGTATTTGTTAATCTAAATGCCGCTTATAAATAGTTATTTAAATAACTTATAAAATATTTAGTTATAAATTAGTCAGCCAAATTCAGGGAATATTAAGACTCACATCCATACATAAGCTCTACAATATCGTAGCTATCAATCCACCTAATATCCGAAGATAAGTAGCTAGAGAGCAGAAAAATAAAGTCCAGATTCGTGACATCCACTCCACGAATACCAGCCCATTTTATGACTAGAATCAAGGAAAAACTGGGTATATCAACACATCTGCTAGATATACAAACAAAAATAAGCTGCTCCTCTCCATCTGATCCCTCGAACGGAACTTCCTTATGGTAGTTATCTTCCTTAAATCTGCCAGGAGGACTCTTGCCTGCAAACACCGGTTAACTTGTGTGCATGTGGGGTGGTACAAGACTTATCGCACTTTCTTAGTTAACTTTACCGTTCAAATCGCTCTTTTTGAAGGGACAAGGTTTATTTATGTAAACTGAACATGTAAAGTACAGTCAGTAAGCTATTACTTATAAAGATCATTGCAAATTTGACACTAACTCCACTTATATTGATTACATATTACTCGTAAATACGAGATAAAACATTCAGAAATATGTAATATTGGTGAAGTGGTATAATTCATGTTAGAAAAATTAATCATTCTTCCCTTTTTTGTGCACTACTACCCATTTTAACAAAAAAATATCTATTTTAGCACTTAAATATTTATTCTGAGATAACCTTCTATCCAGAATTAAAAAATAGAATAATAAGAAATAGAATCCATAAAAAAATAAAATAATAAAATAGAAGAATTAAAATAATAAAAAAGCTGTATAGAAGAAGTTCTTATTAACCGGATTCTTAAATAAAACGTATAAAGACATACTCACGTTAACAAAATACATTAGGAAATTTTCGCATATGAAAAAACACATCCAACTTGGTAATGAATCTATACCTTTTGTATCTATAAATCTATTTTTAGAAAAGCAAGTACCTACCAAAAACAGGTATTTGGTAGTACACATATCTGTTACATACTGTAATGCGTATGAATGATAACAAAAGTAAGGAGTCTATATGAACCGTTTAGAATATACGCTGGAAATAAACGGCTTAATCCCATAGTTGGCAAACTATCAGAGCTTACTTAAACCGATATACGTATGGTTCCAATATACACCAAACAAGATCTGAACGACCCCTATAATATATACACGTGAACTAAGCGATATACATTCATGATACAGCGGTACTTAGGGGCTCCACAAAATTTTTAAAAATTGTGAAACTATACATGTTGACGAATCGACAGAAACAATATTATGGAATGGTCAAGTGAGCTCCGTATATCGGTGGCCACTTGACCACGGAGCTCACTTGAACCTGAATTTTAACATGGGCGGAGTCCACTTTATGCCGTAGATATATATATATATATATATATATATATATATATATATATATATATATATATATATATATATATATATATATATATATATATAAAGATGTCTTCACATACATACATATATATATATATATATATATATATATATACATATATATATATACATATATATATATATATATATATATATATATATATATATATATATATATATATATATATTGTTATGATATGTAAAATCAAGAAAATATTGGTTTGTTTAAAATATTTCAAAGTTTAACAAAAAATTAAAATAATTCAGAAAGTATAACCAACAAACATTTCTAAGGAGGAAAGTTATTAAATTCTTGGATTATCTGTACTAAACAAAATGTAAGCTTTGCATCAATCATTTCTTTGTTATACTTCAGTTGACCCGCATAAGTTTAAGTGAAACAAAAGACAAATTGAAACGGGTTTTTACAAATACATTAGTGTAGTGATTAAAGACAATAGAGGATTATAGAAAGAGGTTTTTGTTAGTTTTTAAGATTTATAGAAAAATAGTATTTGTAAATAAGTTTTAGGAAATTTATAATTATAGGTAAAAATTTGTTTGTTATCGAAATGAAGAAATGGGGGAATTGTGACGAGTTGTGATTGGCGGAGATTGAAAAAGGTGGGATAAGTGTGTGGGAGAAAGTTTAGCGAGATTGAGGAGAGAAAAAAGATATAGGGAGTTGGTTTCCAAGTCTTCAAGAAAGAACAGTGTTTGTTCTCTGTCGGTTCCCGAAATGTAGCAAGCAGTAGTGTTGAATGTTAGTGAGTTTTTGTGGAGTTAGTGTATCTGACAGAAGCTGAAACAACAAAATATTGTAAGTCATATTTCTCTACTTATATTCCAAGAGTCACTGTTCAGGCCAACGAGAGATTCAGTTTATCGTAAAGAGAAGATATTCCAAGAGTCAATTTTTCACTCGGGCCAACGAGAGATTCAGTTTATCGAGAGGAGAAAGGCTATCATAGTTTGAATGATTTGTGTTTTTGAAGGAGATCATTAAGGACGATATACTTGCAACAATCTGATGTAAGATTGCTGATTACATAGGGAGCGGTTGAGAGGAGATAATATAATCTACAAGGAACAAGGATTTGGACCACTCATCATCAGAGAGAGATAATTTTGTTTTCTGCAGTTTTTTCTTTTATTGATAACACAATTTTTACACGTAATTTAGAAAGGATATAAATATTTGGATTAGGAGAGTTAGAATAGTTTGGAATTTTGAGATTTCAATTAATATTGTTTGTACCATTAATTTTGATTGTTCACGTACGGAGAACAAAATTTTGAGAATCATTAGATGAGATTTGTTTATTGAAAACTTTTGAGTGTGAATTATTTCATTATTTTTATTTCAATATATAGTGTTAGATCATATGTGTTTTTTATTATTCCGGTATTCTCTGGACCTTACCTTTCACATGTAATAGCATAGATATTGAAGCACGAATTTTAACCCTGAGATAAAAGAATTAAAAATTGTGATAGAGTCATAATCACATCATTGAAATAATTTTAATTAATTAAAAAAAAAATTTAATTAGCTAATTATTGCTTGGCGCACCAAGACTTTAAATATCACAATAACTGGCTTCCAAAACGTGGGGCTTGAAAATATCGCAGCTTTACATTTGAAGGAAGGAAAAGAGATCTGGAATAAGTACAGGTAATCCAGAGATAAAAACATATAACATTGAGGGAATTTGAATTTGAAAGTATTTTGACAATTTTTCCAGGGAATATAAATTTGATTTATTGATTGATCGTAGTTAGTGGATATTTACTGCTATTGAATTATTTGATTTTATTTTCTTTACCAATCATACATTTGATATTTATTTTGAATTATTTGAATTTTACTGATTGCATATTTGATATTTGTCGTGAAAATTTAATACATTTGGGGAGAAATATTGTCGTGTTCTGAAACATATAGAGTGTTGTAAAATTTCACATTTGGCGGGGACAAAAACAATAACAAAAAGTAACAACATGTCGACCACAAGGAGTCAAAGCAAAATGCAAGAAAGGAAGGAGGATAACAGAGAAGAGGAAACAATTATTGATGAAGGATCGGATAATGAAGGAAATGCTACAATAATGGAGGAAAGAAAAGGAACAGGGATGCTGGAAAAATTATTAGAAATGATGCAAATACAGACACAAACAATAGAGAAAAACCAAATTGAAACATCAAAGAAAATTGATAGAAATCAACAAGAAACAAAACAAACAATGGATAGAAATCAACAAGAAACATCACTAAAAATGGAGGAAACAAAACAAACAATGAGCAATATAGAGCAGCGTTTGGAAAACTATGAACAGGAAATTAAAGGATGTGTTGAGGGGATAAAGAAAGAACTGATACAACAACTAGAAGAGATTAATGAAATTAAAAATAAAATGGAAGAACAAGAGAAGAAAGTAGAAAATAAGATCAAGAAAATTGAGACTGTACAGAAAAAGGAATTAGAACAGTTAGAAACAAAATTTGAAATGGCTTTACAAGAAGACAAGAAAGAAATAGAAAAACAAATTGGGGATATCAGAAAACAACGAGAGATGGGAGACAGGAGAGAAGTACTCATCCAAAGTCCGGGTGACATAAAAATTCAATTTGGCGGGGATATTCGGAAAACACACCCAGTACCGTTTGTTAAAAATTTGAAAACCAAATTACAACATATTAGATATTTTGACGATTGCAAAGAAACAATTAGAAACCATTTGAAAGAAGGAGCAGCGTTATGGTATGAAAGCAAGGAAGATGAGTTTGAAAATTGGACAGATTTTGAAAATAAATTTCTCAACTATTTCTGGGGGAAAAATAAACAGAGAGAAATCAACCAAGAGCTACAGAATGGAAAATATCACGAAAAAATGGGAATATCTGAAGAAAGATATGCTTTGCAGATATATAACAATTCAAAATATCTAGAACACAAATATTCTACCGAACAGCTGGTAGAAATGATCAGCAGACATTTTGAGGAAACGTTGGAAGATCACGTGATTTTGAGAAACTATCAAGATATTGATAGTTTGTGCCAATGCCTTCAATTAAAAGAAGCAAAAAGAAAAGAAATGAGAAATAGAAGACAACATGACCAATATAATGGACCGGAAAGAAGGTATTCATCAAATTATGACCAGAGAAACCGACATCCCAGATCAACAAACGAATATAGGCCGAGAAATTACAATAATTACAATAGACAACAAAATTACGATAACAGGAATGACACACAACATAGAACATATGAAAATCACAACAGGAATAGAGATGCACAAAATACTCCGAATAGGAATACTAACGAACAAAGGGATGATAGAAATAACCAGAGCTTCCAACAACAAAATAGAAGGGAGATGAATCATGTAGCAATAGGAAACGAAAGACAAATCTCTAATTCTAATCTAATATTTTTAGATGCATTTATAAAACATAAAGCAATTAAAATTGTGATTGATTCTGGCTCGGAGATATCGCTAATCAATAAAAAACTAGTAAAAGAATTAAATTTGGACAGATTTGTGTATAAGATTCCTAGGGTTGATTTAGTGGGTGCAAACAATAAAAATTTGACGACAGTAAACGAAGGTTTGGGAGTACAGATAAGAGTGGGAAACAAATTCCATATTATGAAATGTGTGGTGATTGAAGATTTAAATCATGATATGATAGCGGGAATTGATGAATTGAGGAAAAAAGATATCACCATAAATTTTGCGGAAAATAAAATGGAAATCAGAGCAGAACCAGACAACACAGGAGAAGAAAAGCAAACAGATAGGAAAACAAATTCTGGAAGGATCAATGCACAGGAAAAACACAAAGAAATCGATATGACTGTAGAGAATAAACCGAAAGTACAAGAACAAGATCTAACAGAAGAGAAAAAGAGAAGGAAGAAAAAGAAGAAGAGTTCGAAAAGAAAGCAGGAAAATAAGATGGAGACCAGAGAAAAACAGGAAATAGAAGGTACAGAAGAATTGTCGGCAACCGACGATAAAACAGAATGGAAGCAGGAAGAAAAAGAAAGTATCATCAGAGAAATGAAAGGAATAGAAACATGGTGCTCGGAATACCAAAGGGAATTAGAGGATAAAAGGAAAACAGAAGAAAAAATGGCACTAATGGACGAGAATCCAGAATTGTGTGAAGAAGTATTATGGACAGTGAACACATATGAACAAAAGGAGGATGAAAGAAAAATAAATTGTGGAGAAAACATAGAGAAGATTTTAAGAAACCATGGAGATCTTGTTAATAAAGTAAACCGAGTGGCTAAAAATTATGAACTTTCTTTGAAGGGAAAATACTTGGAAAAATTTAAAACGAAAATATATCCAATCCCGTATAAAGACAGGCAATATACGGGGTATTTTAACATTCACGACATTTATCAGTATCATAAGTAGATTTTAATAACATAGTGAAATGATTTGATCCTGGAAAACTTTTGTCATTTTAAAATTTAACAAAGAGTTTTCGGCAGATCAAATGGCGGGGATTTGTTATGATATGTAAAATCAAGAAAATATTGGTTTGTTTAAAATATTTCAAAGTTTAACAAAAAATTAAAATAATTCAGAAAGTATAACCAACAAACATTTCTAAGAAGGAAAGTTATTAAATTCTTGGATTATCTGTACTAAACAAAATGTAAGCTTTGCATCAATCATTTCTTTGTTATACTTCAGTTGACCCGCATAAGTTTAAGTGAAACAAAAGACAAATTGAAACGGGTTTTTACAAATACATTAGTGTAGTGATTAAAGACAATAGAGGATTATAGAAAGAGGTTTTTGTTAGTTTTTAAGATTTATAGAAAAATAGTATTTGTAAATAAGTTTTAGGAAATTTATAATTATAGGTAAAAATTTGTTTGTTATCGAAATGAAGAAATGGGGGAATTGTGACGAGTTGTGATTGGCGGAGATTGAAAAAGGTGGGATAAGTGTGTGGGAGAAAGTTTAGCGAGATTGAGGAGAGAAAAAAGATATAGGGAGTTGGTTTCCAAGTCTTCAAGAAAGAACAGTGTTTGTTCTCTGTCGGTTCCCGAAATGTAGCAAGCAGTAGTGTTGAATGTTAGTGAGTTTTTGTGGAGTTAGTGTATCTGACAGAAGCTGAAACAACAAAATATTGTAAGTCATATTTCTCTACTTATATTCCAAGAGTCACTGTTCAGGCCAACGAGAGATTCAGTTTATCGTAAAGAGAAGATATTCCAAGAGTCAATTTTTCACTCGGGCCAACGAGAGATTCAGTTTATCGAGAGGAGAAAGGCTATCATAATTTGAATGATTTGTGTTTTTGAAGGAGATCATTAAGGACGATATACTTGCAACAATCTGATGTAAGATTGCTGATTACATAGGGAGCGGTTGAGAGGAGATAATATAATCTACAAGGAACAAGGATTTGGACCACTCATCATCAGAGAGAGATAATTTTGTTTTCTGCAGTTTTTTCTTTTATTGATAACACAATTTTTACACGTAATTTAGAAAGGATATAAATATTTGGATTAGGAGAGTTAGAATAGTTTGGAATTTTGAGATTTCAATTAATATTGTTTGTACCATTAATTTTGATTGTTCACGTACGGAGAACAAAATTTTGAGAATCATTAGATGAGATTTGTTTATTGAAAACTTTTGAGTGTGAATTATTTCATTATTTTTATTTCAATATATAGTGTTAGATCATATGTGTTTTTTATTATTCCGGTATTCTCTGGACCTTACCTTTCACATGTAATAGCATAGATATTGAAGCACGAATTTTAACCCTGAGATAAAAGAATTAAAAATTGTGATAGAGTCATAATCACATCATTGAAATAATTTTAATTAATTAAAAAAAAAATTTAATTAGCTAATTATTGCTTGGCGCACCAAGACTTTAAATATCACAATAATATATATATATATATATATATATATATATATATTTATATATATATATATATATCTACGGCATAAAGTGGACTCCGCCCATGTTAAAATTCAGGTTCAATTGAGCTCCGTGGTCAAGTGGATACCGATATACGGAGCTCACTTGACCATTCCATAATATTGGTTCTGTCGATTCATCAACATGTAGAGTTTAATAATTTATAAAAATTTTTTGGAGCCCGTAAATACCCCTGTATCATAAATGTATATCGTTTAGTTCACGTGTATATATTATAGGGGTCGTACAGATCTTCTTCAATGTATATTTGAACCATACGTTTATCGGTTTAAGTAAGCTCTGAGAGTTTGGCAACTGTGCGATTATACCGTATATTTTCAGCATATACCCTGAACGGTTCATATGGGCTCCTTATTTTTATCTACTGTTCGTAGACAGTGTAATCTAATACGCATTACACTGAGTAACAGAGGATATCTTATTACCTGGTATAACTACGTACTAAAAGGTAACTGGTTCTTTAAAAACAGGTATATAAATACAAAAGGATTTGGGCTTATTATTTAATGGAATATTCGCTTGCATAGGAAATTTTATTTTTTCTGCATTTTTAAAAATGTTGTTCTTTTATTTAATATAATTTTATTAGTTCAATGCCGAACTCGATGTTGTTTTTAATTACAGAAATTTCGTAATATATTTTGTTTACGTGAGTATGTCTTTGTACGTCTTATGTAAGCATCCGATTAATAAAAACTAATTTTATTTCATCCAATCTTCTGCGATATCTTTTATAAAGCTTTTTTATTATTTTAGTTCTGGTCTTATTTGTGTACTACATATGATATCTCGATGAACGGTTATCTCAAAATAAATATGGTTAAGAGCTACAATAGATATTTTTGTGTTAAAATTGGTAGTAGTGTGCACAAAAACAAAAAATGGTTAATTTGTCTAACAAGGTATATTCGGCGGCAGATGCGTTAGACCAGTCTAGTTAAAAAAAAAAGGTGGAAAAATGTTCCGCAGATATCTGAAGCTTTTAAGACATAGGTGGGGGATACTAGATGATGAACAGATGAAAAGATACTCCTAGTTTTACCTTGCGTTTTTCTTAAGCAATAATTTATGGTCACAATTTGATTTTTTGTCTATAAATTTTTTCCCTTATATTTTAAATAAACAATATTTATGTAATTTTTTTATGTCAAGAATATATTTATTTTTCCGTTGTTTTAATTAAAATTGGTATAAAATTTACAGAGATATTTGCAAAAAAGCTATTTTTTGCACTAATTTATAAATTTTATTAATTTTTTTATTAACAAAACAAAATGCTATTAATACATTTAAACATCAAGGAATTACCATCTTTTAGATTTGTGCGAAATTTCCCCTCGATCAGTCATATATTTTATAAGTTATTTAATTTGTTTATCCCTGAGGCTAATTATTTAAACTATTGAGCTTGCCCTATGCATGATGCTAGATACATTCAGCAAATTTCATAGGATTCTTTAAGACTTAGACTCTCTCAGAAGTTAAATGCATATTGAGTTTTCATCGAAATTATTTACAAAATAAACGTTTGAAAAAGGGGTATGTTTTTTACTTATAAACAATTGTAATAACTTCTATATTTTTCAAGCTACAAACTTGTACGTACAACCATTGAATAGCTGGTAAAAAAGCTCACATTAAAAAATAAAAAATCTTCTCTGACCAATAGGAACGAAGTTAGTGACTGTTTGGGAAAGTATGTACTATTTCTTTTCATATTTTTACTATTAATATTTCTGTTACGGTACTGTAATGTGATCTAAATTCAATGCTATGTATCCTAACGGCTTTGGTAAATATATTGCTTCCTGTAAAACCTGGTCGTCTCATGTATTATGTTTAAGTGCGGAGAATTTGACTTCTCTTTTGTCTTGTGTCGCCAATACACACAAGTGTACAAGTACGGTTTCGTATTACGGTCACAATTAACAATACAATAGGGTGATTTATGGGTTTGTCCTTTTGCCACCTCGAAGCGTGGTCAGAGGGTTGTTTCTGACCGTCTTAAGTCTCAACTCAACACACTTCCTAACAAGACATCGAACGAAACACACCAAGTTTGTTGGCTCTCGTGCCAGAGAGCCGCGTCGGCGGGTGTCCTCCAGGAGATCTCCTTGGCTAAGAATCAATCAAATATTTCAAAGGATAAGTCTTTCTTTGTACAAACATCAATAATGAGTAAGACCAGTTAATTTCCTAATTTATTGACAGTTATATTTGCTATTTTTCGCTAATTGATTTACAAACAAATTATTTCATTTTTTTCGTTATTATTATTTATCGAATATCATTTAACCAGCGACCTCATTAAGTTTTATACAAAACATTTGGCCACTTCGACCGGATGATAAATAATTTTTTTAACTTTGATTCAATTAATTTCATTGTGTTTCAATTAATTCATTTCAATTAATTGTTTTTTTTTCTTTTCAATTTAACTTTAAATCGGTCCTTCGGCATTCTTTTTAAATTTAATTTACATAATTAAATTGGATCATATTTACACAGCAATTTTTAAATTTATTTCTATTTTTATAATTCATAATTTCAATATGTAAAATACTTTCATATATATTTTGATTAATATCATACATTAATTATACATATATTACATTTACGATTTATTGTGATTTATTTACATATTTACATTATTTTTGTGTTGATTTTTACGAATTATTTTTGTTCTACTTGTACAATACTTTCCAACTCATTCTGTACGTCTTGTTTGTTAACTTAAACACATTTCTTTCGATTTTTCTTTGTTACTATACCTTTTTATCGATATTCTCACTTGTTTGCACTTCTTTAAATCCAGATATTCTCTTCGTGTTGATTTGTTAATTTATGTTTGCATTGTCCTCTCTTTCGTGCTTGTATCTTACAATGCTCAACAAAATGAACAAATCCAACTTTTCGCGCCATACTCGGCATTCTCTAGATTCAAGGAGGCCTATGAAACGCATTCAAGTATCAAAACCACACGCCTTCATGATTATTCGTAGCCAGGGTAGATTTTCATAAGTCTCACAATCTTGTTTCGATTGAATTTATTGTCTTCTTCTACTCGCTTTCGATTATCGCTGTCTTATCTCAATATTTTTTCTATAAAATCTCCGTTAGTTGTGGTTTCATTAGTGCCACAAAGCACTCTAAGGTAACTAATCAAGGTGTTAAATGTGTCTTGTGTTCCGGTTCTTATGAGTCATATAAATGTTTGTATTTTTTGTGACTAAACGGCTTCAAGAACTTTTTTCGTTGGTTAATCCACATAATTCTTGTGTACGTGGCCTGATTCCACCTCATTCGAAACGACGAATTGCACGGTTTGCGAATCACGGTCTCGCTTTTGCTTCGTTTGTTAACCAACGCTCAAATTCATCTTGTTCCTTTAGACAATTACTTCTTCAAATACCAACATTTCTAATTTGCATCACAAACACATTTAATGTCCTCGTCTATTTCGTGCTTTGTGTTCTGGTTCTCACTATGGATGTAAATGTTTGTATTTTTTGGGACTAAATAGCTTCAAGAACTTTTCTCGTTGGTTAATCCACATAATTCTTGTGTACGTGGCCTGATTCCACCTCATTCGAAACGACGAATTGCCCGGTTAGCGAATCACGGTCTCGCGTTTTGCTTCGTTTGTTAACCAACGCTCAAATTCATCTTGTTCCTTTAGACAATCACTTCTTCAAATACTAACATTTCTATTTTGCTACACAACCACATTTAACGGCCTCATCTATTTCTTTCCACATAGTTGATACAGATCAAATATGTTTTCGTTATCTTATAATTCGTATCCTGCTAGATACAGGCGCCACAGCCAATTTTATTTCCGTGATCTACCAAATCACGCATTTTAGTAATCAGATCTTATAGACATACTCATAGGTGTTGAATTGGTTTTTCGTTTCGTAAATTTTGGTCAAAATTCTTGGCGAACCAAATCATCCTGTGGTCTTAGAAATCATTTTCAATTATGTTCTATAAGGGCGAGTTTCTACGACTTATTCTATATTTTATTTCACCTCTTTCGTTACTTCTATGTATACAAACATAGATATTTTCTACAAAGGTTTTGGGAAGTCGAAAAGAGTAGGCACCTGTTAGTTTTGTCCCAACACGACGAAGCTCGTGAAGGATATTTCTCAGTTGTTAATTTTTCGAAAATTAACAAGCCGATTTTCTGTTATTATTTATCAAATATCATTTAACCAGCGACCTCATTAAGTTTTATACAAAACAGTGACTATTTTTAAAAAAATCATATCTCCATTGTTTATAAACATTAAGAAGTAAAATTTGCACAAATTTTGAATGAAAATCTAAACTTTATATTGAAACTTATAGCTATAAAATTTATCTAATTTTTCGAAACGACGGTACTTTCGAAAGATCGACATAGGAAAGTGGAGAGGATATCTGTTTCAGCTCCGTTTTTTTTTCGGCATCGGAACTTCAAATTGCAACACGTAGGAAAAATATACATTATCTCGGCTTCCTTTGCAGCTGCAAGCCTCTTTTTTTATTCTGGGATAGCTCGTCGAAATATAAATAACTACATAGTTTTCACTGGCCGGAAAATATGGGAAAACTCGGAAAAATTGAGTCCATTTGAAATTCACCCTAAAAATTTACTTTTTTTTTTATTTGCTCGAATAGTCTGTCGCAGAATTAATAATAATGACATAATTTTCAGCCCCCATAAATCTCGGAAAATCCCGGAAAATCAACATATGTTTTTTCATTGTATACCAATGATATAATAATACTTATATATTTTATAAATTAAATTTCAGGTAATTTTTTACACATTATATTATTATATTCCTTATATTAATTATAATTGTTTGTATTTTTATAATTAACAATATTGATTTTTATTCTATTTTTCTTACAAATATGATATACAATATTAATCTAATCTGCCTTACTGCTTTGATAAAATAAGTCGATTTTTTCATCACTTGCCTTATTAAATTTTGCAATGTTTATTGAACTTTACTTTTTTTATTTTCTTTACATACATTGGCTTAAAAGTTAAAATTTGGATCATTTATTCAACTTCACTATCAGGTCTGAACCTTTTTGTTGCAGGTTGTTTGTCTTCACTTATTAACTCAGTCTTTCCATACATTAACATATTAATGGGCGACCTTAATGCCAAGGTGGGTCAAGGTAAGGTAGGAGAACAAGTAGGAAAATATGGGCTTGGAAACAGAAATGACGGAGATCGATTGATTCAATTTTGCCAAAGTGAAGACTTCGTAATAACAAATACCTTTTTCAAATTACCTCCTCGACGGTTATATACATGGACATCTCCACAACATACCAAAGAAAAAATAGTGAGAAATCAAATAGACTACTTTATGATAGCAAGGAGGTATCATAATGGTGTTAAATGTACTAAGACGTACCCAGGAGCTGATATAGGCTCAGATCATAACCCGGTAGTTACTGTGATAGAGGCGAGACCAAAAAAGATTAGAAGACTACACAGAAAGGCACTAGATTTAAATAAACTTAGAAACAAAAATATACGACAAGAAACAGGAGAAGAAATAAATGAAAACCTCCGTTCAGTGCAGCAACAAATTAAGGATACAAACAACGTTAACCAAAAATTAAAGTACATAAATACAGCTATACAAACAGCAGGAAAGAAATATCTTACAAAAACAACAACAAAGAATAAGGGGTGGATGACACAAGATATACTAGACTTGATGGAACAAAAAAGAAAGATGAAAAATTACCCAGACAAATATGTACAAAGAAATAAATAAACACAAAAAAACCAAAGAGGAGTGGATTAAAGAACAATGTGAAGAAATGGAAACCTATGAGAAAAAGTACGATGCGTTCAATATGCACAAAAAAGTAAAAGAGATAACAGGAAACATAAAGAAATGCCAAATATGTAAACTTAAAGACAAAGATGGAAATCTTATTGTAGATCTAGAGAATAAAATAAAAATATGGACAGAATACCTGAATGAATTATTTGAAGACGATAGAAACAACTTAACTCAGATAATCAATGCAACTGGGCCAGACATATTGAAAGAAGAAGTAGAATACGCAATAAGAAACGCTAAAAATGGAAAAGCAAATGGACCTGATGAAATTCCTACAGAACTGTTGAAGCTTTTGAATGATAAATCCGTAACCATAATATTAAATTTTGCAGCGAGGAGTTAAAACAGTTTCCCCTCCACTTTCCTATGTCGATCTTTCGAAAGTAACTTCGTTTCGAAAGGTTTTAAGTTTCGAAAAATTGGATGAATTTTATAGCTATAAAATTCAATATAAAGTTTAGATTTTCATTCAAAATTTGTGCAAATTTTATTTCTTAATGTTTATAAACAATGGAGATATAATTAACAAAAAATTGTCGCTAACTTCGTTCCTATTGTTCATAGAAGGTTTATTTTTTTGTTAAGTGTGATTTTTTTTTACCAGCTATCTAATGGTTGTACGTACAAGTCTGTAGCTTTAAAAATATAGAAGTTATTGCAATTGTTTATAAGTAAAAAACATACCCCTTTTTCAAACGTTTATTTTGTAAATAATTTCGATGAAAACATAACATTCATTTAACTTCTGAGATAGAATAAGTCTTAAAGAATCCTATTAAATTTGTTAAATGTGTCTAGCATCATTCATAGGGCAAGTTCAATGGTTTAAATAATTAGTCCCAAGGATAAACAAATTGAATAACTTTTAAACTATTTAACCGATCGGGGGGAAAATTCGCACAAATTTAAAGAACGGTAATTTCTCACTGTTGAAATGTATTAATAACATTTTATTGTGTTAATTAAAAATTTAATTAAATTTATAAATTAGTGCAAAAAAACTGCTTTTTTGCAAATATCTCCGTGAATTATATATCAATTTTAATTGAAAAAACGGGAAAATAAAGATATTTTTGATATAAAAAAAATGGTATAAATATTGTTTATTTAAATTTTAAGGGAAAAAACTTATAGATAAAAAATCAAATTCTGACCATAAATTATTGTTTAAGGTAACAACTTTGGCTTGTCTCTAGACTTTGGGTATCTCCTAATTTGAATACAGTTGTTCATCATCTGGATAAGCCATTGTAGTGTTTTTGGTCCAGATTTCGTAATAAGCTTTGTGCTCAGATCCTCAATGTCGGTATTTGTATTATTTTTCATTAAATATGTAGATGGTGGATCCAAGCTCAAAATCATTAAAAGGTTCTCTTAGCTGACTGGTTTTGTTCTTTCTTACTTTGAGTTATTCTTTGCTTTTTTTCCGATAGAAATAGTATGTCTATATCTATAATGTGGTTTTCAGCGATTAGCTATATACCAAATACCCTAGGTTAGGCCCTATATGTGTTTCCTGTACTAGAAATTAGTCAGATTTGTGTTTAGCTCATATGTCTGATAAGTTTAAATAAAGTAAAGTTTCTTGATTTTTAGATATACCCTTAACAGTTATAGACATATGTTATTAGAATAGTTGGTCCTAAAAAGGACCAATTTGACAAAATCATATTAAAGGGGTGACTGAAGAATTAGCCGATTAATTAATTAATCATTACCCGGGGTATGCCCGATTGCGGTGGTCTTATTAGTACTTCAATCTTCCTAAAGGCTCGTTTTTTAAACCCCATAAGTAATGCGTAATCTTTTACTTTTTATTAAAAATTTAAATTTTACATGCCGTGTATTACTTTTTGAAGATATGTCGAATCAGATTTGTATAGTAATAATTTTAGGTTCTAAAGAACCTCTTTGTGGAAAATAAATAAGTTTGTGATATCTGGCACAACTCATATATAGATAATAAAAAAATAAACAGGTAAAATAAGTGTAAACAATCTTAACTACATACATCGGCGCCACTGTTCAGGTGATGGGTTTATCACAGATATCAAAGGTTACATTTTAATTCAATGTACTATTTACGTATCTTCAATATTAAAAAAGTAGAAAAAGACATGTTTATGCTTTTATTTTTTTAAATCTATGCTATTTTCTTTCTAGAGTTCCGTCTTTTTTGAACGACCTGTGTTCTTTTTTCAATTGGGTACTTGTCCAAAGCTATGACAAATACTCTGTCCTCTGCTATTCTACATTAATATGACTGATTTATTTTATCTTTCTTGCAACTATTTTAATGGTTATCCTGTGTATCTTCTTCTTCTTCTACTTTTTCTTTTCATATAGACATAACTGTCTGTTTTTCAATGTGCCTCCAGTAAGTTGCCTTTCCATCGTTTTCGTGGTCGTCCTACTGATCGTCTTCCTATGGGTTAACCGTCTCTTGCCGTCTTTATTGTTTTATTTGTTGTCATTCGGCTTATATGATCGTTTCATTCTACTCTTCTATTTCTTAACCAGTTTTTGATGTTCTTCACCTTGCATCTACGTCGTATATCTGTACTTCTAGCTCTGTCCCATAGTGTCTTACCATCAATTTTTCTAAGTGTTTTCATCTCTGCTGTTTCATATCCTTTTTGTCCTCTCTGTGTCAGATCTTGTTTCTGCCGCGTATGTCATTATTGGTCTGATGACTGTTTTGTAAATTCTGCCTTTCGTTTCTGTTTCGCTATTTTTATTTCTTCATAATGTTTCATTTATGCAGCCTGTGGCTCTGTTTGCTCTATTCACTGGGTCTTCCACTTTAGTTTCGAGCTTTCCGTAGCTAGATAATGTGATGCCTAGATATTTAAGCTCTAATACTTGTTCTATTATATGACCTTCCAGCTCCAATTAACATCTTAGTAAATTTGCTGTTGTAACCATGCATTTTGTCTCTTCTGGGCAAATTAACATATTAAATTTTCTGACGGTTATATGAAATTGGTACAGCATACGTTGTAAATCATTTTCACTTTAAAAGAGTAGTATTCCGTCGTCTGCACAGCAGATTATTTTAATTTGTTTTTCTTCCATTTGGTATCCTTTTTTAGTTCTTATTTTTTATTATTTCATCCATAATCAGGTTAAATAATAGAGGACTCAGGTAATATTCCTGTCTTATTCCATTGTCACCTTCAATAGGGTCGGTTAGTTCTTCTTCTACTTTTACTTTTATTGTGTTATTTTGGTATATATTTTCGATCGTTTTGATTTTTCCTAGAGGTATCTCTCTTGCATACAATAAGGCGATAACGTTTTTTTTAATTTGTGTATCTTCTGTATATTATTATTTCTTTTGTGGATTAAAAATTAAATTTTGGTTATTATTTCTTAAGATTCTCTTAACGTGTTTATTAATTGTCTTGTTTTATGTGTATCAAGATATGTGTGTCATGATAGATTGTAATGCATATTTCATTTAATGTAATTAAAGTGCTCTTTGCGTTTGCCTATTACTTTCTCACTTCCTTAGCGATAGGTCTTTTTTTCCTCATCAATAACCTAATCCTCGCTCGATACAGCTATTTTAACCCTCTATAGCCCCGTGTGTACTCAAGGTAACAAAGGAGTTTTTGATGCAGAAAACTTTTTTAAAACAATTTCCGACTCTAGTATGCCCTCTGTTAATTTCAGGCAATATTTGGTTATACATTTTAATACACTCTATGAACCTATGATGAAACCTATATGGAAATGTTTAACAGTATGTCAAATGGACATGACTGCCTTATTAGTTTGTATTTTCGATCGTGATTTATTGTTATAAATTGTGTACAATTTATATAAAAATACATACAGAGGCATTATATCAGCATTTAGATATTGATTACCGTTGACATTTGTTTATTTTATTGTGTTGTTTCAGTACTGTGATAAAAAACAGGTATGTTGCTTTGAATCCACACTTTACCATATTATTTTAAATTATTTTTTTAAGATAGATACAAAAACGTTCTACGGGAAAAGCAGTAAATATCCGAGGAATCCAAAGACTCTGACTTTGATAGTGATAATAAGAAAGTAATAATAAATTTTCCAGGTACCCAGATATTAATCGATCCAGAATCAAATAAAATGGAAAATAAAGACGATTTGTACGAAGCAAATTTAGACCAGAATACCAATTTAGATTTAGACTAAGATAAGATGAAGATGAGGGCGATACCGATAAAACTGAAAAACACACTGAACAAAATGTGCTCAAAAGGTCAAAAATGATCGTAAAAAACATTCAGTGGAAGAGTGGTTCTCAAACAGTATTTCCAATTCCAGAATGGAAAGGTAATTTACCAACATGCAAATTATTAGAACCGGAATCCCCTCTACATTATTTTAAAAAGATGATATCTACCAATATGCTGGAAAACATAGTAGAACAAAGTAATTTGTATGCACTGCAAAAGAATATAAATAAACCATTGAATATGACACTAGCAGAATTAAACCAATTTATTGGATCTGTTCTACTGATGTCAATATATGGCTTGCCAAGGACAAGATCATTTTGGCAGAAGGAAACACGTATTGCTCAAATAGTCGATACTATATCTAGGAATCGCTGGGAAGAAATAAAAACTAAAACGCATTTCAATAATAACGAAAATATGGTCAACAATAATGATAAGTTATACAAAATTAGACCATTCATCAACGGTCTATTTTAAAATTTTCAAAGTATTCCAATGAGTGAAAAATTGTGTATTGATGAACAAATGATACCATTCAAAGAGGCACATTCTTTAAAACAATATATGAAGAACAAACCCAAAAAATGGGGATACAAGGCATTTGTTTTGTGTGATAGCAATAGTATTGTTTATAACTGGGAATTATATACAGGAACTGTTAAAGATCCCCTTCATTTACCTAATGTAGACACCAGCGGTAATGTAGTAATAAGATTGTGTGAGATAATCAAACCAAACAAATACTATAAAGTATATTTTGACAACTGGTTCAATGGCATTCAGTTGCAGATTGAAATGGAAAAACGTGGACTGCAATGTTTGGGAACTGTTCTTCCAAACAGATTGCCTTATTGCCATTTTTCTGATGACAAGAATATGAAGAAACAGGGCAGAGGTACTGTAGAAGAAAAGCACGCTACAGTAGATGGCATCAGACAAACAGCGTTAAAGTGGTACGATAATAAACCGGTTCATTTGCTTAGTACATTTGTTGGTTCTAAGCCTACTTCGTTAGTCAAGAGGTGGGATAAGAAACAAAAATCAAGAATTATTGTATGCTGTCCAAATTCAGTACAATTTTTTAATAAATTTATTGGAGGTGTCGATCTTATGGATTCACTAATTGCTCTTTACCGAACAGACATAAGATCTAAAAAGTGGTATCTAAAAATATTTTTTCACCTTCTGGATTTAGCTGTTGTTAACAGCTAGTTGTTGCATCGTCGTGATTGCGATTTCTTTGAACTTAAAAAGAAAAACCAGTACGCTACATAAGTCCCACTTATGTAGCGTACTGTTAGCAAGCAATGATCAGATCAAAAACAAAGGACGTCCCAGGCTCAGTGAAATTGAGAACGAAATTGTAAAAAAACAGAGGAGAGGATCTACTGCTATTGTACTACCAAAGGAAGTTAGGCTTGACCAAACCTTCCACTGGCCAGTAATTTCTGAAAAAAAGGAAAGATGCAAAAAACCAGAATGCTGTAATACTTCTAAAGTAATGTGCGATAAATGTAAAGTTGCTTTATGTTTTACAACTAACTACAAATATTTGTTTTTTTGAATGACATAATAAATAAGTATATAACTTAATTCGTTAGTTTTTGCTAAACACTCCCAAAACTCTCCCCAAACGAAATTTAAAAAATCTAAAAAAATTACTAGTTGTAAATGGATATTTGAGCACATATACAAATTAAAACATTTTATAAACAAACAAGTTTACAAAAAAGTCGGGCAATAGAGGGCTAAGATATTTATATTTCACTATATGCTCTATCATTTGGTTTTCATTTATAATTTGCACCTATGACGAAATTTATAATATCTAAGATCTGGTGCTTTCATATGAAACTGGAATAAAACACTTGTTAGATAATATTTATTCGTTTTGAGTACACTTTTCTTAGAACCTAGTATATAAAAAAAAATAAATATTTGTCTGTCAACAAATTTCTTTATTAAAGTACGAGGCACTATTCTCATACTGTGAGCTTTGCTGCTCTGTTACTTTTATAACGCTTAAGCTATTTTTAATTTATTGTCAATATTTTTGAGGTGTGTTATCTTAAATGATCATTTTTAAGGTTAGTACGTTTGATTAAATGAAATTGACATTAATTTGATAGTTTCCATTTTATTAGTGCTGATGGTATATGACTAGCATCTGTTGGTACTATATATCAATTTCAACATGTGGAAGTGAGAGCACTCTCTTGTTAGTAATTTCAGCGTAAATTTTGACGAAACCAGAAATAACCCATATTATTCTCCCCGTGTGATCTTAGTATTTCCGTTGATTAAATAGTATAGGGTATCCAATATCAATATCTAATGTTGATTTTTAAATGCACACTTTAGATACTCTGTTTTTGTTTACCTTATTTTTAGACCTTTTTGCTCAAGCGCCCATCTCCATTGTCTCAATCATTAATTCAATTATCTCTCCTTATCTCTTACTAACACCATATCGTTAGCATACATAAGGCACCAAGGGATATCTCCTTAACATGTTTTCGTTAATTTTTCCAACACTAATTAGAAGAGATAAGGGATTAGCACTGATCCCTGATGCAATACTATTCTCAAATGAAATTTATCAGTCTTACCCTCACTTGTTCTAACATTAGTTTTCCATTACTTGCCTTATGATAAAAATTGCATCCGTAGTTGATATGCCTTGCATGAATTTAAACTGATTTCCAAATATTTCTGTTTCTTCCTCTATCCTACTATCAATTATTCTCTCCCACAGTTTCATGGTGTGACAGAGTAGTTTTAGGGCTCTATAGTTTGTACAGAGTTTAACATCTACTTTGTTTTTGTATACAGGTACTAAAATGCTAGTTCTCCATTCATCCGGTATTCGCCTTACTTTCAAAATTCTATTAAATAGTCCTGTTAGCCAACTTGTTCCTGATTTTCCTAATGCTGATCATATATATCCAGGGATGCCATCAGGACCTATGCCTTTTCTTTTTTCATCTTATGTAGCTCTTGAATTACTTCCGCGGTCGTCATTTTCGGCACCATTGCTATTACTGTCTCTGTTGCCTCTATAGATGCTTTCTCAAACTCTTAGTTTAATTGGTCGTTAAAGAACTCCTTGTAGCTATTTTTTAGATCCTTTCCTTGCATAAATAGTTTAATGTATTTATCTCGTATACATTTAATCTGATTAAAATCTTTGGTTTTCTTTGCTCCACTTTTAACAATTTTGTATATGTTTTTTTCTTAGTACTCAGTTCATTGTACAGCTTTTCATGCGCTGCTACCTTAGATTGTGCTACCGCACATTTGCTTCCTCTTTATCTATTTGATACTTTTGATAATCTTATTCTGATATTTTTTCTTGTCCCTCCTTATATAATCTTCTCTTGTCTTTTATATTGTCTTAAACATCTATATTTACCAATTTTTAAGTCAATTTTCTGAGATTTTTTCAAGTATTTTAGTTACACCCTCTTTAATAATTTTTGACACATTTCTCCAAATTTCATTATGACCTTTTTCCATATTCCAACACATTCTTTTTTTTTAGTTCTGTTCTAAATTGAACTACTTTGTCGCTTGTTAACGTCAATTAATTGTTTTTGTGACTCTCCTCGATATTTTGGTTTTATTTCATATTTTACTTGTATATCTAGTACCAGCACTTTATGCTGTTGGCTTACAGTTTCACTAATTATTACTTTAGAGTCTTTACATAAGGGATTGGCTTACGATCCATATTTGGAATTGATTTTGTCTGCTTTTAAATTGGATAAGTTGGCTTTCTCTTTTCTAA
Source organism: Diabrotica undecimpunctata (assembly GCF_040954645.1). Taxonomy (NCBI): domain Eukaryota; kingdom Metazoa; phylum Arthropoda; class Insecta; order Coleoptera; family Chrysomelidae; genus Diabrotica; species Diabrotica undecimpunctata. The sequence goes on along the minus strand of NC_092807.1, from coordinate 71,193,416 downwards.
AAGCATGTACTAACAGTGGACTAGGTATGGCCACTGTTAGTACATGCTACTGCTAATTCCAGCATATTATCTGCCGTATTATTTGCTGCTAATAGCATTCTAATATTTCATCTATAGATTAAATCCGTATAACAAATAGATATTTTTCACTTTCTCGGAGTAATAATATTCTAACATACAAAATCCTATTAAATTGCCAAAACCTTCCTTGCATATTTTATTCACTTATAAGGGACAGCAGCAATATTAGTACCATAATAAGGGTATAGTCCTGGACTGGCTAATCATTGGATAATAGGAAGCATGAGTGTAGCAGTTTTAATGTTTTCGGGACTGCTACCTGGTATGGGGGAGCAGAGATATCAGTACCAAGTTATTGCATATATGAATTGTTGCTTGAACTTTATTATTATTAAACAGCACTATATAAACAGCACTATATTCTATAACACAAGAAACACTGTTATAAAACAGTCGAATAATATACAGATTCTCAATTCAAATATTCAAAAAATTAAAGAACAGCTTACTAAAATAGAAATCGCCTATTTAAAATGCAATCCATTAATGGCCCAAAGTACCAAGCACTTCTAGCATATGGTAATGATATTGATCTCATAAGAAACTCCCTCCCGTCTGCGACATCTTCAACAAAGTGAAGAGAACACGAAAAATGTTTTACTTAAAATCAACAAAATGAGAAACAAATACAAGCGAATCAACAGAAGAGAGCAATTCAATCTAGATTGTGAATAAAACACGTGATGTTTTTATCTAAGGGGACGTCATAGAATTTTTGGAGAAATTTTCTCTAATTTAATATGTCGTAAGCGGCATTTCGATTGACAAATACTACCCCTAATACCTGATATCTTTCGTACCCGTTGTTGATTTTTGCAACAACGGGTACGTTATTACATACTTTATAAGTATTACGAATAAAAATAAATAAGCAAGAAGAATGTAAGTGTACTATATTTAAACCAAGTGACAGAAAAAAGAATAACATACATACATGTACTTCTAAATTAAAAATTATATGTCTGACAACGCAAGATACAAAAAACAATGATTTAACATTGAAAACAATGATAGCTTGCACAAGCGACAAAGTATTTAAAACGATAAGGCCGAACATATTATATGTAATTGTAATAGATATGTTGGCTAAAATTATACCATAAGACACCGAAATATTATATCTATGTGTTTATGTGTATCTAAAGTATAGTAGTATATTGAATTCCCTACATTAAAAAATCGAAATACATATTTAAATTAGACAGTAAAAAATTATAATTTTAAGATTGATTTATAAATTATTATAATTTAAATTTTACTGCTTGATGAAACAAATATTGTAAGTCATACACTATAGCAATCGAAACATCGGAAAGTACATTTATAATATAATAAATATTTCAGTGCCAATGTATTAAAAAAAATTCTAGTACATAAAAATGGACACTTGCCTATTCAAAGTTTATAATAGACACTAATTTCAGTTTATCTATAATTAAAGCAAGTAATATAAATTATAATTATTAAAATATTTAACTACATTAACCAAGTACGTATTTGTGAAATTTCTCGATGACTAAATTGATTGATATTTAAATAAATTTGAAGTTCCAAAACGTACCTGCTGTAAAATTTAAAAATCTACGACTAATCAAATTATTGGCAACATCGGAGGAGTTTATTTGGGTACGCAAAGAAATGTATACGGATCCCAAAAGTGTTTTAACCTATTACAGAGTCCACTTAATCCGACGTGTAGGTCGGAGTCCACATAAAGCGCTACCCAGATAATAATATACACGGTGTATATTCGCCTGGAGTTAGTATAATACCGTTTTAGTACGGAGCTCTCATTAACCGCTAGATCTATATATATATATATATATATATATATATATATATATATATATATATATATACATATATATATATATATATATATATATATATATATATATATATATATGTATATATATATATATATATATATATATATATATATATATCTACGGCATAAAGTGGACTCCGCCCATGTTAAAATTCAGGTTCAAGTGAGCTCCGTGGTCAACTGGACACCGATATACGGAGCTCACTTGACCATTCCATAATATTGGCTCTGTCGATTCGTCAACATGTATAGTTTCATAATTTTTAAAAATTTTGTGGAGCCCTTAAGTACCCCTGTATCATGAATGTATATTGCATAGTTCACGTGTATATCTTATAGGGGTCGTTTAGATCTTTTTCACTGTATATTGGAACCATAGGTATATCGGTTTAAGTAAGCTCTGATAGTTTGGCAACTCTGCCATTAAGCTGTATACTTCTCGCGTATAGTCTGAACGGTTGATATGGACTCCTTATTTTTGTTATCGTTCATACGCATTACAGTGTGTAACAGATATGTATACTATTGACTACCTGTTTTTGGTAGGTACGTGCTTTTCTAAAAATAGCTTTATAGATACAAAAGGATTTCGTTACCAAATTGGATTTTTTTCATATGCGGAAATTTCCTAATGTATTTTGTTAACGTGAGTATGTCTTCATACGTTTTATTTAAGAATTCGATAAGTAAGAACTTTTTTTATTTCATCCAATGTTTTATGATATCTTGTATACAGATTTTTATTATTTTATTTCTGGTTTTATCTGTGTACTACATATAATTCTGGATAGAAGGTTATCTCAAAATAAATATTTATTTGCTTAAATAGATATTTTTGTGTAAAAATGGATAGTAGTGCACAAAAAAGGGAAGAATGCTTAATTTATCTAACAAGAATTATACCACTTCACCCATATTAGATACTTCTGAATGTTTTATCTCCTATTTAGGGGTAATATGTAGTCAATATAAGTGAAGCTAGTGTTAAATTTGCAATGATCTTTATAAGTAATAGCTTACTGACTGTACTTTACATGTTGAGTTTAAATAAATAAACCTTGTCCCTTCAGAAAAGAGCGATTTGAATGGCAAAGTCAACGAAGAAAATGTAATGAATCTTTTATCACCCCAGATTCACACAGGTTAACCGCTGTTTGCAGGCAAGAGTCTTCCTGGCAGATTTAAGGAAGATAACTACCATAAGGAAGTTCCTTTTGAGGGTTCAGATGGCGAGAAGCAGCTTATTTTTTTTTGTATATCTTGCAGATGTGTTGATCTAGCCAGTTTTTCCTCGATTCTAGTCATAAAATGGGTTGTTATTCGTGGAGTGAATGTTACGAATCTAGACTTTGTTTCTTTTGTTCTCTAGCTACTTATCTTCGGATATGAGATGGATTGATAACTACGATATTGTAGAGCTTATGTATGGATGAGAGTCTTAATATCCGCTTAATTTGGCTGACTAATTTATAGCTAAATCTACGTGTCAAGTATGTATTGATGTCACCCATACAAGCTAGGTATACCTATTTGGCAGCAGAAGCATAGAGTTTAAGCGTCTACGTTTTAAGAGTGAAAGGATGTGCTTCCCGTTTTTAGGTGACAAGTTCGCGGAGAATAGGTACTATTTTTCTGGTTCTAGTTTGCCATTTAGTTTTAAACAAAGTTCTGTAAATTACAAAGTGTGTTTAATGATTTCATGACACTATTGGTTCAGGTATATGTTCAAATTTGTGAAAGCGTCTCTGTTAGGGACATTGAAGGAGCACACCTGACTTTTTCCAGGGTTTGGCTTAAAATTAATTTATAATCTATTTTTATTGTGTTTAAGATATAATTTAGATCTCTCTCCACTTCAGCAACAAAAGTTTGTGGTTCTGCAACAATAGATGTATCGTCTACATAATAAAAGTCCTAGTATTTACTGGAATGGGTTGTGTAAATGTTATACAGTGTAGGTGCCATTACGGTACCCCAAAGGAGATCGTCCTTCTACGTTTTCAATCTTCATCTTTTCTTACCATTGAGTGATACGGAAAATCTTCTGTTGTTCTATTACCTAAGGGGATATCACATAGATTTTGGAGAAATGTCCTTTAATTTAAGGTGTCGTAAGCAGAATTTAGATTGACAAATACCACTCCTCATGTCTGATATTTTTTATATCCGTCTTCGTTGTGTTGGGCAAGATTTAGTATGTGTGACGAACATGATCTACCCTGTCATATATAGCCACTAAGGATCATATGCAGAAGTATTGTGTATAGGTGAAAAAATAAATAGATATATTGGCCGATAGCTTTTGTGGTCGTTGGGGTTTTTGTCAGGTTTAACCAAGGCAACAACTTTGTCTTTACTTTGCTTGTCTACAGACTTTGGATATTAGCCACTGTTGTATTTTTTTGTCCAAATTTTATAATTAGTTTTGTGTTTAGATCCTCAGTCAGGAGCCGTAATATTGTTCATAATATACGTGGATAGTGGATCCATACCCAACATCGTTGAAAGGTTTCCTCAGCTGACTGATTTTGTCCTCTCTTATTTTAAGTTTTTCTTTGCTTCTTTGCCTGCATTTATTATGTTTATTTCGTTATTTTCAGCGATTAGCTTAATACCAAATACCCTAGGTTTGGCCCTCTATTTGCTTCCTGCAGTAGAAATACGTCACATTTGTGTTAAGCGTATATGTCTGATAAGCTTATGTAAAGTAGAGTGTGTGTATCTGTAGATATGTCCTTACTATTTATAGACATAAGTAGAATAGTTGGTCCTAAAAAGGACCGATTTGACAAACATCATATTGAAAGGGTGATTGAAGAATTAACCGATTAAATAATTATTCATTATCCAGAGTAAGAGTACGCTCGATTGCGGTGGTCTTATTGTAACTTCAAATTTCGTGAAGGCTTTTACTTTGAACTCCATAAAAATTTAAATTTTGCATACTGTTACTTATAGACGATATTTCGAGTCAGATTTGTTTAGTAATAACTGTACTTATATAGTCTCTTTGTGAAAAGTAAATGAGCTTGTAATATCGGTTTACAACTCATATATGGATAATAAGGAAATAAACAGGTTAAAATGTGACAACAAATTGCTATATAACAGTACGAGACAATATTCATATGCTGTGGCAAAATCATCATATTTGGATTTCATATTTCAATTATCATATTTACATTGATATTTATGTGACAATCAGCTGTAAAAGTCATTGCCTATTTTTCTGTCATATCATATTTTAGCATATCATATTTTGAGTGAAATTGATCCTAAATTCGTCTAATAATATAAAGTTTTTAAAACAGCTGTGTTTTATGCTCATTCGGTTACCTTTTGTAAACCAGTCTGTGTCAATATAAGGGATTTATATAATCTTTTCATTTCGTAATCTTGTCGTTTCATAATTATAGTTCTCTTGCTTTTATTTTCTATATTTTCTATATAAATATCACCGTCATCGTATAGTCAGAACGCAACAAGATTCTATTGCCTTTTTGAAAATACAGCCACGTAAATGGCGTTTTTAAAATTTATGTCAATATGTCTGAAGTGCCTTTTCTAGGATAATTTTTTAAGCCTAGTTCGTTTGATTATATGTAATTGATTTGATAGTCCACAACAGATAAGTATTGATTGTAGGTAGGATAGCAGGTGTTGATAAATATGATGGGTCGGTAGATAGTCTCATAATTCCTAAATCTGACCATATGTTACCTCCCCCTTCATTTGTGGAAGTCCTAAGGACATTTTTTCTCTTGGGGCATCCTCCCCATTTAACTTGGAAATGCAGTTATTATAGTCTTTGGATAAAGCCAGCGCAACTTTAGCATTGAGATTTAGTTTCTTGTACGACGTTGCTATCTTTATATATGTGTTTGATCTTGGAATTAGTTCTGTTCGGTATTGGTTAGTACTCCGACCTCTGTAAGTCGGAAAATACCTCTGATGGCTTTTCTAGCAATCCTGGTCTAATTAATACGTTCTCGTCACGTCTCCACATATTAGCACTGGTTTGCTCACTATTTTATATACCCTAATTTTATGGATTCGAATTAGACTTCTGGATTTAAAAGAGGGTTATATATACATATACATCAGTTAGCTACCTAAATATTTCCTTTTATTTCTTATGTAACAACGTTACCTACGATATCTAAGACGCTGCAATCTTTCAAAATTATATGGCTTTATTGTTCCGTTATGCCCTAATCTAGATCCTCTCTTTTGTATGTTAAAGAACATTTATTTGATTTTAAATAAATCCGGATAGCAAATAGATATTCTTTACGTTCTCAGATATTCTAACATACAAAATCCTATTAAATTGTCAAAACCTTCTGTGATGATTTTATTTCAATGTCTATTTAATTTATAATGTCTTGTTCTTATCTTAATTCATTAAAAAGCACAATAACTGATATTAATTTATTTATCACTAAATATACATAATTTATTAAAAAGCGAACGTAACATTTTATCGCGAGCGCGTCCTCAGAATTAACTGTCTTCTCCATATAAAATTTTTCCTTTATATAAACCTCCGTTAGTTCCGGAATTCCCTATAGCAGACTCGAACATAACGGGAACGCCATCGAATAAATTAGAAGCAGGTCAACAGCTGAAACTAGTTTTTCAACTGGTCGTGGCCCATTTCAGGTAAATTTCTGCCGGCTAATCGAAGGCTCTCGTAAAATCTACAACAGAACAGAATTAGTCATAATATATTTTACAGTTATTTTTAGGCCAGGATATTTATCGTAACATTGCCCCCCTCTTAAAAGATGGTTCCTCCTGGAACCTTGTCGGGACTGGAACCGGAACTGCATGCTGGTATCGGCAACTGGACCCTCTTTTACAACTTCCAGTTGTATAAAAATGACAAGGGACGGTTTTCTCTCCGCACCAGTAACTATGCGGATTGCAACAGACTAACACCTGGACTTCGGTGTCTTTGAAGATCTCCTCCACCATATTTCGGATAACCCTCCAATCTAATTGGCGGCACTCCAACTTTGGTATGGCTAACTTTTGCACGTCGGACTCTAGTACGTGCTCTCTCAATTGAAGTAAGGCTTCCCATACATCTCGGTAGGTAGGTTGGTCACGGGCAGTGTCTTTTGTTACCAGGTAGAAAAGGTAACGTGATGCATCTTGGAGTTTCAAGGTTTTACCGGGAGCTGGCACTTGGCATTGAAGTTCTGCAACTCGACCAAACTTCCTTCGAAAGACGGATGCCAACCCTGGTGCGTCTTTGATACTGGCCGGGATGGTAAGGGCCAGCGAGTAGTCATCAGGGAGCGCGAGTAGATCTTGCTTTTCTTCAGTGGTAACACCATGTCTTGCTTTACCGGTACCTCCATAGGCACCCATGAATTCCTCAAACGTGAGGTCAGACACGTCTTGGACTTGGTTTACTTCCACTTCTTCATCTACGTCGTGGTCACCTTCGAAAGACGCCAGCCGGTTATGGTGTACTATCATCGGCTTTCCCCTCGGAATCTTGCTTATTCGGTAGATGACGTCGTTGATCTTCTCCATAATTAGGTATGGGCCTTCCGAACACTGCTGCAATTTGGGAGAACAACCTTTTCGCTTCTTGGGATTATAGAGCCAGACCTTGTCGTTCTTCTTAAAGCAACCCTTTTCGGCTTGTGTATCGTACCGTTTCTTCATTCGGTCGCTAGCGATCTGAAGGTGGGAACGGACCAACTCATGCACATCGTCCATTCTTCTTCGTAATTCGGTCACATAATCTTCACCTGCTACATCTTCTCCAGGTCGACACCCAAATTCTAGATCACAAGGTAGTCGCATTTCGCGTCCGAATAGGACTCTGGCTGGTGTCTGGCCTGTTGATTCGTTAACAGCAGATCTGTAGGCCATTGTGAAGAACGGAAGGTATTGGTCCCAGTCTCGCTGATGATCGGACACCATCTTTGTCAAATACTTGTCGACTGTCCTATTCATCCGTTCTACCATACCATCAGATTGCGGATGATATGCTGTAGTTCTTGTTTTCTTCATGCCTAGTCTATCACATATTCCTTGGAATATATCGCTTTCGAAGTTCCTGCCTTGGTCACTATGTATCTCCAAAGGCACTCCTAATCGGCTGATATATTCTTGGATCAACTTATCTGCAACGGTGGCGGCCTTCTGGTGTGGAAGTGCGTAAATCTCGACCCACTTAGTGAAGTAATCCATTACTACCAGCATGTACTTGCCTCCATTTTCACTTTCCGGAAATGGCCCAGCGATGTTCAAAGCTATTCTTTCAAACGGGCTTCCAACATTATATTGTCACATAGGAGCTCTCCTTTTTCGGTAAGGCCCGTTACTCGTGGCACAAATAGTACATTTCTTACACCAGTCTTTTACATCGTCGGAACTGTTCATCCAATAAAACCGTTCCCGAATTCGCTGAAGGGTTTTCCTTACACCAAAATGCCCTCCCGATGGACTGTCGTGTAACTGACGAAGTACTTCGGCTATTCTGCTCTTTGGGATCACCAACTTTCTTCTCTTCTCTGAACCGTCATCATTTTCCAGGACTCGTTTGAGCAAGCCATGTTCGATGATAAATGAGTCCCACTGGGCCCAATACGTCTTAACTACTGAGCATAGGTTTGATATTTCCTGCCAAGGTGGTCGACGGTTTTCCTCTTTCCATTTTCGGATTTTCTGTATAACTGGATCTCTCTCTTGTTCTTCCCTTATCTTAGTAGGCGTCCAGTCGTCGTTGACAATCGTCGTTCTTAGCACTGCTGCTTCCTTGGATTCCGTTTTGTTGCAGTGGGAACACTCTGCTGGGCATGGCCTTCTGGAAAGAGAATCAGTTCGGATTAAAAACTTCCTTCCATAGAGGTATTGATAGAAGTGCTCTACTGATTTCACTACTGCCAGAAGTTCTCTTCTCGTGACGCAATAATTCCGCTCAGGTTTTGAAAGAACTTTACTAAAATATCCGAGGACTCGTTCCTGTCCTCCTTGAATCTGAGACAGCACTCCTCCAATTCCCACATTACTTGCATCCGTATCTAAGATGAACTCTCCTTCTGGCAGTGGATACCCTAAAATTGGTGCTGTTATTAAATGCTTTTCCAACGTTTCAAAGGCATTTTGGCAGTCTATATCCCAGCGGTATTCTCTTGCTTCCTCTGTAAGTCGCGTTAATGGCTTAGCGATATCTGCAAACTTCTTAATAAACCTCCGGTAGTAAGTACATAGTCCAAGAAAACTTCTCACTTGATGTTTGTCAGTTGGTTTTGGCCATTCCTTAATAGAATCGATTTTTCCCTTATCCACGGCCACTCCGTCTTTACTGACTATATGACCCAGATAATTGACTTTACCTTGAAATAGCTGGCACTTCTTGGGGTTTAGCATCAATTGGGCAGCTTTAAGTCGATTAAAAACGTTTTCTAAATTCCTCAAATGATCTTCGAATGTCTCCCCCAAGACGATTATGTCATCTAAATAAACCAGGCATGTTTTCCAAGATAACCCTCTCAACACATTTTCCATAAGCCTCTCAAATGTCGCAGGAGCATTACAGAGTCCAAATGGCATAACGTTGAATTGCCACAATCCAGATCCTGTGGTGAAGGCTGTCTTTTCTTTATCTACTGGGTCCATTTCTACCTGCCAGTATCCAGACTTCAAATCCAAAGTAGAAAACAATTTACTTCCAGCCAATGTGTCCAATGTGTCATCGATCCGAGGCAGAGGATAACTATCCTTCTTGGTAACGTTGTTCAGCAAACGGTAATCCACACAGAACCTCGTCGTTCCGTCTTTCTTCTTAACCAGGACCACCGGAGAGACCCATGGGCTCGTAGAAGGTTCTATCACCCCGTCTTTCTTCATTTCCTGAACAATCGTTTCAGCTTCCTCTCTTTTCGCCTGTGGTAATCGTCGAGCTGTTTGACGAATTGGCTTAGCACTACCAGTATCAATTTTATGCTTAACAACGGTAGTTCTTCCCGTCTTTCCTCCTTTCGGTACGAAAATATCACGATACTGCCGAAGAAATTCCTTTAATTTCCTTTTCTCCATCTGGTTTAGAGACTGTCCTGCAACTGCAACCATTTGGTCGAATTTGTCGTTGGAATTATCAGATGTTGTCGCCTGACGGATTATGGATGTCACAGGTACACAAGTTCCTACTTTTGTCTCTTTCTTTATGGTCACTGGGTAGTCGTTGACATTGATAAGTCTCACAGGAATTTCTTTAGCCGAAGTCACCAATTCCTTTCCAATTATGATTCCACGGCCAACCTCATCGTCGTGGTTCCAAGGCTCCATCATAACAGGTCTCCCTTTGTCTACAATTCCCTGTAGTCGCGCTACTATGATCGTTTCGCTTCTCGCAGGCACGACTGTATCTTCTGTAATGGCTGCTTGCACAGTGTTGTCATTATGTGGATGGAGAAATACCTCCTCGTTGCCAACTTTGATTACCTTATTCTTAAAATCCAATTGGAATCCATGCATATTCATTACGTCCATTCCTAATATAACATCCTCTTCGATGTCAGCAACTATAACAGTATGGACAAACTTTTCTGCCCCAATTCCCAATTGTACCTGGATTTCTCCATGAATGTTGGCATTTTCACCTGTAGCGGTCCGAAGTCGTAACCTCGTTGGTAACAGTTTCTTTCGGCTGTTTATAACTGTCGGGCGTATAATGGTTCTGGTCGCTCCGGTATCCACCAACAACGTATGCTTTTTACCATTTATGTCTCCATCTACATATACGCTATCTTCACGACATTTCAAAGAAGCTATTAGTATGAGAGGGTCTTTGGAAAAGTTTTGGGTCGAAGCTGCCCCCCTAAGGCTGACCCGTTCTAGTTTTCCTGATGGTGAGTTTCTTGATTTGCGTCGTACCTAGGGTGCTTACAGAAGCTTCGTACGTGTCCTATTTCGCCACAATTCCAGCATCTGATGGTCTTCGTTTTCTTATATGTCATGCTTTTTATCATATTAACGAGCTGGTCAAGTTTATCTTCATCTCCTTCCTCTTTTACAGTCCTAACTTTACTGTACCCGCCAGAGGCCTGCGTAGCTGACTCGTATTCGAGGGCGGCGGATAAGACATCAACCAGCGTCTTGTGACGAGCTAATCGTAGTGTTCTCTGCATTTCATGATCACGAAGACCATCAATAAACGTTTGAACGGCCAATTTTTCCATCATGTCTTCGGGAGCTGTTGGATAAGCATATCGTACTAATCTGGCAATATCTACCTCATATTCTTGAAGAGCCTCATCTTTCTTCTGTCTACGATTTTTAAGCTGCGACTGATATACATGCTCCAAATGTTCGTGGCCATATCGCATATTTAACCTCTTCTTCAGTTGTTCGAAATCATCGGTCTCCTCTACGGCTATGGTCTGAAGCACATCTAAGGCATCTCCTCGAAGAGCGATAGTCAGGTTTACCGCCTTTTCTTTTTCAGACCATCCATTTGCTCTTGCGGCTGATTCGAACTGTTTCATGTAGTTGTTCCATGACGATTTTCCATCGAAAGTTGGGACTTTCACATGGACAGAACCTCCACTTCCTTCAAATTTCGGCCGTGTTTCCAACTTACATTTCGTCTCTTCTTCTTTTGTCTCCACTGTAATTGGATTGTTTCCTCTCTCTGCTGTCCCTGTTTCCTCCATCTTCCTTTCCATCTCTTTAATCTTTTCTTTGAAGGCCAACATATCGGCAGCAACTTGGTTTTTTAACGAAGACACTCTATCGTCAAGAGCAGATATCTCTGAAGTGACTTTAGAGATGTTAGCAGAAACTTTGCTTTCCAGAGAAGAAATCTCGTTAGAAACTTTGCTTTCTAAAGAAGCGATGTCGCCGGATACTTTGTTCTCCAATGATGCGATGTCGCCGGAAACTTTGGCTACATCACCAGAAACTTTGGCTACATCAGAAGAAACTTTCGAAATATTGTCAGAAACTTTGTTCTCTAATGATGCGATGTCACCAGAAACTTTGGCTACATCACCAGAAACTTTCGAAATCGACGAGAGGACAGCATCATGCTTGTCTTCAAATATATAAGTTTCCGGATCCAAACCTTCTTCTTTTAAAGCGTTCTTTAGTCGTTGGACTAAATCAGCCTTTTTCCCGGTAGAAGCTAATTCCCTATCTTCAAGATGCCTTCTTAAATCAGTAACTGTGAGCTCATAAATCGTCGTCATTTTCACAATTTATTTTATATTCACTTGTATTATTATTATAAATCTAATTTATGTTCGATCTCACTTCTTACACCACTGTGATGATTTTATTTCAATGTCTATTTAATTTATAATGTCTTGTTCTTATCTTAATTCATTAAAAAGCACAATAACTGATATTAATTTATTTATCACTAAATATACATAATTTATTAAAAAGCGAACGTAACATTTTATCGCGAGCGCGTCTTCAGAATTAACTGTCTTCTCCATATAAAATTTTTCCTTTATATAAACCTCCGTTAGTTCCGGAATTCCCTATAGCAGACTCGAACATAACGGGAACGCCATCGAATAAATTAGAAGCAGGTCAAGAGCTGAAACTAGTTTTTCAACTGGTCGTGGCCCATTTCAGGTAAATTTCTGCCGGCTAATCGAAGGCTCTCGTAAAATCTACAACAGAACAGAATTAGTCATAATATATTTTACAGTTATTTTTAGGCCAGGATATTTATCGTAACACTTCCTTGCATATTCTATTCACTTATGAGGAGCAGCAGCAATATCAGTACCATAATAATGCGTATAGTTCTGGACTGGCTAATTGTTGGATAATGAGAAGCATGAGTGTAGCAGCTTTAATGTTTTCGGGACTGCTACCTGGTATCGGGGAGCAGAATTATCATTATCGAGTTATATACCGAGAATATAGGAATTATTGCCTGAACTTTATTATTATTGAACAACAATATATTCCCTAGTAAAATAATCATGAATTTACAGTAAGAAAAATTTTTGAACGTTGGTTATGAAAACATCATGTACATACCACCGGGTTCACTATGTCGATATTCAGCAAAATCCCTGTAATAATGATACGGGAAACCAAAGATGAAAATATGCTCCAAGAAACTCTGTGTTATAAAACAGTCGAATAAAATACAGATTCTCAATTCAAATAGTCAAAAAATTAATGAACAGCTTACTAAAATAGAAATAACGCCTATTTAAGAAGTACTCTATTAACGGCCCAAGGGACAAAGCACTCCTAGCATATGCTAATGATATATATCTCATAACTCTAATAAGAAACTCTCCCGTCCAAAAACTTCAATAAAGTGAAGACAGCTCGAAAAATGTTTCACTTAAAATCAACGAAATGAAAACCAAATAAAAGAGACCAATTCAATAAATCTCGATAAAATATTAAAGTTAATAACTACAATTTTGAAAATATGGAACACTTTAAATATCTTAGATAAATAATCATGGTTAATAAAAAAACGGGTGTGGCAGTCCAGTGGGACTGCCGGTAGAAGTTATACTTCTATACACGCGTTCGCCGTTATAAATTTATATGGGAGTACAATCATTACATATTTAATGCTATAGGTAAGAGAGAGCAGAAAGAGAAAAATAATTAGGTATATAGGTATATGGTGCATCGTTTGCTGTATATAAACATTTGACCTGTAATAGGAGTATAGTAAATGAAGGATTGTATCAATATTTTAATGAAAATAAATTTTTATTTTCATATATGTATAAAAGGAGTTGAATGCAAAAAAATTTTTTTACGCATACTCTGCAGTAAAATGCATTGTTTATTTTGTTATTAATATAAAAATTACAATACAATACACTGCAACATAATTCAATATAATAATACAATACAAATTAAAATGCAATATTCATAAGTATTTAAAACTGCCAATATACATAACTTACTTTACGAAGATAAAAATAAAAAACCAACAACTCGGATTATGTTGTAAATTTTCATTTAATTTTAAAATTTAGCATTTTTGCGTATATTACATATATTTAATAACATTAACGTGAGGTTTTTAAATATTTCAAAAATAAAAAAGGAAATTCATATTGGGATTCGAACTCACGTACACCAGCGTATGAACCAAACACGTAAAAGATTTGCCAATTAGACATGATACTAACGGATTTCAAAATTGACAGTTGTCTGTCATACAGTGATTATTTTGAAATGCAAAAGCCTAAAATAATTATGAACATTTAATAAATAATACAAAACATATCACATAAATAATAATATTAATATATATTATATTATATAAGTATATAACATTATATAATATAATATAATATATTTATAATATTAAATATATATACAAAAGGAACATTTTTATTCCCGAGGTAGGAAGAGAGAGAAAATATATCTTATGTCTCTCTCTTACTCATTATCTTACATATGTAATGGTTTCACAGATTCACTCCCGTGCAAATTTCAAACGCCGACCGTGCCTATAGAAATATAACTTCAATAATGCCACTAAATCACAGAGCATAATTCAAACTTTAGACCTATTTTAATACATGGATGCGAATCATGGACAACAAAATAGGAAAGAACTACGAATATATGAAAGAAAAATAATAAAAAAAATGTTTTAACCTCATTATCATATCGCTTACCAATCCGTATAGAATAAGAACATATACTGAATAAAGAAAGCTCTTATACCGATATTGTTCAGGAAAATAAATCGCTTAAGGTAGATCGGACACATGCATAGACGTCAAGATGTCAAACTTGTAAAACTGGTATGGAAGGAAGTTAGCACAGAAGAATGCCACTTGGGCGTCTCAGTATGCAATGGAGAGAAAACTTCCAATCATATCTCAAAAAATTAACATTTCGTTTGATTACAGATTCGTGGAAAATCGACCAACTTGGAGAAAAGTTAGCGAAGACTTACCCAATGTTATAGCGCTACGTAACAATGATGATAAAGAGAAAGGAGAAACAGTGACAAAAAGCAACAAAAATGGACTAATGGAGCAAAGCTGCTTCAAAATCTTGATTGGAAGGGATTGAAATGAAAGTATAAGAAATACAATGGATGAGGGGGATTCACTTATGAGGGGCAGAAGCAATATCAGTACTATAATAAGGCGTATAGTCCTGGACTGGCTAATCGTTGGATAATAGGAAACATGAGTGTATCAGTTTTAATGTTTTCTTGACTGCTACCTGGGATCGGGGAGCAGAGATATCAGTACCAAGTTAAGGCATATAGGAATTGTTGCTTGAACTTTAATATTATTAAATAGCACTATATTTCCTAGTAAAATCGTCATGACTTTACAGTAAGACAAATATTCGAACGTTGGTTATGGAAACGTTAAGGACATACCATCGAGTTCCCTATGTCGATATCCCGAAAAATCTTTGTAATAATGATAACCGAACCAAAAAAACAGAGATTAAAATAGGCGCCAAGAAACTGTGTTATAAAACAGTCGAATAAATACAGATTCTCGATTTAAATATTCAAAAAATTTATGAACAGCTTACTAAAATAGAAATAACGCATATTTAAGATGCAACCCATTAATGGACCAAGGTACAAAGCACTCCTAGCATATGCTAATGATATTGATTTCATAAGAAACTCTCTCCCGTCCGCAAACGACATTAACAAAGTGAATAGAGTACGAAAAATGTTTCACTTAAAATCAACAAAATGAAAACCAAATACAAGCGAATCAAAAGAAGAGAGCAATTCAATACATCTTCAATACAATTCAAAGTCAACAACTTCAATTTCGAAAGTATGTAATACTTTAAATATCTTAGATCAATAATCACGGTTAATAATAATGTCACTAAAGAAATACAGAGCATAATTCTTCTAAAATTTTTTAACCTCATTATTATATCACTACAAATCCGTATAGAATAAGAACATATACTGAATAAAGAAAGCTCTTATAACGATATTGTTCAGGAAAATAAATCGCTTAAGGTAGATCGGACACATGCATAGACGCCAAGATGTCAAACTTGTAAAACTGGTATGGAAGAAACTTAGCACAGAAGAATGCCACTTGGGTGTCTCAGTATACAATGGAGAGAAAACATCCAATTATATCTTAGAAAATTAACATTTGATTGAAGATTCGTGGAAAATCGATCAACTTGGAAAAAAGTTGTAGTTAGCGAAGACCCACTCAGTGTTGTAGCGCTACGTAATGATGACAATACAGAAAAAAAAAGAAACAGTGACAAAAAGCAACAAAAATGGACTAATGGAGTACAGCTGCTTCAAAATCTTGATAAGAAATACAATAGATGATTGATGGATTCGAGAAACTTGAGACTTGAGAAAGGCACTCTGCCGAAACAGCTGTAGTGATAAGATACAATTAATTTGGGAAAGTTTTGAAAACAAAGTTTTTAGTATTTTGTTGTTAAATAAAATGGAATTAACATACGACATTATATACGCTATAATAACTAGACAACTTGTATGATACGGACATATAAGGAGAAAGTTTCATGTAACAATAAACTACCCAATATTCGTTATGAGTGAAATCGATATGAATAAAGAAAATGAGGAAAACTATGGCAAAAAGGTAAAAAAAAAGTAGTAATTAAAAAATGGGAGAGGTACCTTGTCTAGAACATGTGCTTAATTAGGAACGAATTGAGATAAATAATCAAGACGACAAAGAACATTTTAAATTGATAAATCTATACGATTTTTAACAATGCATATTTATAGGTCATTTTCAGAGCCAACGTGCTAATTGTATGTAAAATGAAACTTTTTAAGGTTTTTAATGTTTGTATGAAAGATAAAACCGTATGAAACATGACCGTGAAATTTATATACCAATCTATAAATCTCTTTTAAAAGAATACTGACACCTATACATTATCACAATACTACATATCATAATACTAAGAAGTCTGTTATTTTAATCTAAGAATAGGCTTTATAATTTACGAGAGATTTAATTTAATGTATTTAAAATTTTCCAGGATCCGGTATTGTAATAAGAAACAAAATTTCACTACAAGGCTTGAAATCGTGTTAAATTTGACTTTAGATATTCTTTTTGAGATTTAAATATTTTGTCTTTCTTCCCAAGACTTTTCTTCCCTCTACTGTTCCTTGCATGATGACGCGTAGAAGAGAGTATTTATCGTTTGGAACTATGTGGCCCAGATACGATGTCCAGATAGACAATTTGTTTGAGACTTTTACAGTCCAAGGAATTTTAAGAATACGCCTATATAGCCACATTTCGAATGCCTTTAATTTGTTTACAGATTTGGCTTTCAGGGTCCAAGCTTCTACCCCATAGAGCAGTTGCAACCATACATAACATTCGACGATCTCAATCTAATAACCATACTCAATTTCTTATTTGTAAACATTGACTTTTATCTGTTTAGTTTAGTCGTATCTTTTTGCTTTATCTGTTAATGATTTATATAAGAATTTGTAAATCATCTATATTTTCTGTCATAATTGGGGTTTAGTATGCAAATTTTTTGTTATTAATGATGCTCACTCCATTCCTTACTTCTTTCCCATAGTGTCTCCTAAAATAGTAGTTGGGAGTACACATTAAATAATTGTGGTGACATTTCACATCACAACAAACATCTCTGGCTGACTCCTTTTTGAATTTCTGCTTGATTTGTCTCATCTTTCACCCGCATGACCGCTGTTTGATTTTAGTAGATTTTTTATTAAATTAATATCTTGGTATCTAGGTTTATGTGTTTTAATGCATGTATGGGCTTACCAGGTTGAACTGTGTCAAATACTTTTGAAAATCTATATTAGATAAGAATACGCTTTCATTGTAATCTCTTCATTTTTGTAATAGTACCACCATTGCGCACAATTCCTCTTTTGTTCCCAATCCACCTCTAAATCCAAACTATGTGTTGTCCAATTGTTCTTCACATTTTTTATTGACAGACGATTTAATGTTGTTATTAACCGGATGACATTTATGACTTTTATTAAATTTTGATAATCGTTACAAATCAAGTCTTTTAGTGACATATTATTCTTTTAATTTTTACTTCTCATTTAATGTCTATATTTTGTTAGTTATTTTTAGAGTAAATATATGATGACTAAAAACGAATTGATCAAGAGTAGTGAATCGATGCCAAGAGCCGCTATTCTATGAAGCTACCCTTCACGACGCCATCTTGTGGCGCTAGTTCCGTGACGCTCACCTCAGCATTTTACTGTAGAGAGAAAAAGTAATACAATGCCAGTATAGAAGCTTTGTTTTAAAAATATGCCATAAGGAAAGATATAAAATTATTCTTGTCATTATATTATATTGCATACTGTATTATTAACAAAATTTTTCATAATACATTCTGATATACGCTTTCTCTTGCCGCTAACGAACAGAAGTTTTTATTAACTTTTCGGTAATATACTTATGTAGGTATTTATATTTTTAACTTCTTACCATAATGCTAGAGTACAAAAGTAGTTATACTCTACTGTATTTTTTTCGTGGGGGTTCTATTTTTTAACTGTGTGATGAATTCTTGTATTTCAGTTCGTACGATTTGCGTTAATTAATTTAATGATATTTCTGGAGTTACAAGTGTATACTCAGTTTCTGTTGTTCCGTTTATTTATCTGAGATATGTTATTCATTCTTCTCTAGGGATGTACTTAATCTCAATCAATTCTTTGATTTGGTTTTTGACCTCTTTCACATCTGTTTCAAACCCTCCGGCGGACTTTTAGGTCTTCATTTTATATAAGCATTTTTTTTCTTAGCATTTTACTTTTACCTCTTTTAATAAAGTGTGTCTATTTTTCTTTCTCAAAGAGCCTCTTTTATTTTTGTTTTTATGTTGGTATTATAATTTTTCAAATTAATTCGACATTATTTCCACTTGATTCTTTTGTTTCAGTTATTGCTCTAGCCTAATTTGACATTTTTTTCCTTCAAATCATCAAATTTTCATAAATTGTTTATATTTCGTTGTAGTAAAATTCATATTTTCCGATAAGCCTAACATATGCAGCAGCGGTGTCATGAAACCGAAATAATCCAGTTCTGCATAACGTTTTTGCTGATCGATTTACAAATAAATTTTCAAACACATCAAATTGATCATCCTTTTTACTTTCGTATACGCTCATACTTTTATCCAAATTAAATTTTCAATTTCCAAAAACTTATGATACCTCCTCAATCCGCAACCCTGCGCCACGGACAATATCTATTCCGGCTATCGACATCAGTCTAACAAACCTATCTCAGTTAGTTTCAAATTGTCGTCAATTACAACCATCTTTTCGGCTGAATTATTCGCAATTCTAAAAAGACAACCCCCTTCTACTTCTTATTAAAAAAGAACTTAAAAACATTTCAAATAAGAATATCCAAGTTCATTTTTTATGGGTGCCTTCTCATGTCAGAATTGAAGGTAACGAAGTTGTAGATAAACTAGCTAAAAACGCACCAACTAACCTGATGTCCGAAGAAAGTAACATAATGGTACAAAACGATTTAAAACCATACTTAAAACAAAAAATAATTCAAAAATTGCAACAAACTTGGAACAACACTCCATTAAGGCTATACAAAGTTAACAAACATCCATATCTTTGGAAACCAAAAGTAAAAGACAGAAGAGAGCATGTGATGCTTACCCGTGTCGTCTCCGGTGTAATTAATAAACGTATGAAAAGTCGATAGCATCTTGGTGCAAGTTTCCATGTTTATTAATGTCTCGAACTATTGCGCAATATGTTGCAATATTGCGTAGTTAGCCGGTACGCCCTTATTGTGGCATTGTCTTGAAAAAGACAATGCCTTTATGGTTTATTTACTTTTGTAGAAATAAAACACAGGTTTTCTAAGAAGAAAAAAACTCAGCTTCAGAGTCTTAGAAAATTCGCAGAGCCCTTCGAGCAAAGTGCTCTAGGGAGCTACCCTAGACGGGTAAAACCATACTGACTTGAGATCCGAAAATGTCCCATATTTAAAGATAAATTAACTTTTATATGAAACTTTTTCATTTCTCAACCAATTAAATTTAATTATAAGTTCCAGAAGGAAGGGCGATGCACATCGAGGTGCGTGATTGGTGGCACCTGATGACACCCGTCTCCGTATCAGCCAGACACGACTTACTCATGGCTATTTACTACAGCGCAAAAATAAACCAGTTTGTGAAGTCTGCAACCGTGTTCTAACGGTAAAACATTTTTTAATACAGTGTCTTAAATATAACAGTGAACGACTCAAATATAGCATACCCCCTAGAAGAAAATACAGATACCCAAAGAATAATTTCTTATCTTAAAGACTGTCAACTTCTTCATAAGATTTAAAACATACATTGTAATACACATACATATTATTATTATTAATTGTAAACTAATATATATACACTATTTGTATCAAGTGTAACATTAATCTAAATACGCTAATGCCTCTGCGTGGTAGATGCGTTTAAAAAAAAAGGTATTTTTATTTGATTATAGATTATATTAGATTTATATTAGATTAGATATTCAGTTTTGTGAAAGCGCCTGTCTTAGACAAATTAAAGGAGCGCTCCTAAGATTTTTCGGGGTTTGGCTTAAAATTAATTCGTAGTTTATTTTTATTATATTTAAGGCATCATTTAGATTTTTTTTCACTTCAGCAACAAAAGTTTTGGTTGTGCAATGTATCGTCTACATGAAAGTCCTAGTATCTACTGGTATCGGTTAATCATTTGTGTAAATGTAATACAGTGTAGGTGCCATTACGCTACCCCAAGCGAGATCATTCATCTGCGTTCTTCATCTTACCATTGAATGATACGAAAAATTTTCTGTTCTGTAGATATACGCGGATAAAACACGTAATGTTTTTATCTAAGGCGATGTCATTCAGTTTTGGAGAAATGTCCTCTAATTTAATATGTCGTAAGTGGCATTTAGATTGACAACTACCACCCCTGATACCCGATATCTTTTGTACACGTTGTTGCTTTTTGCAAAAACGGGTACGTTATTAAGTACGTTAATAAGTAATACGAATAAAAATAAATAAGCAAGAAGAATATAAGTGATCTATATTTAAACCAAATGACAAAAAAAAAAGAATCTTATATATACATTTACTTCTAAATTAAATATTAAATTTTGATATGCCTGACAGTGAAAGATACAAAAACACAATTATTTAAAGTTGAAATAATGATAGCTTGTACAATCACAAAGCATTTAAAAGCATGTAATTGTAATAGATATGTTGCCGAGAATCAAGTTACACTAAGGTACCGAAATATTTCTTCTTTTAGTATCTGCCATAAGTGTATCTATGTGTTTATGTGTATCTAAAATATAGTATATAGGATATTGAATTCCCTACATTTAAAAATCGAAATACTGAAATTAGACAGTAAAAAATTGGAATTTTAAGAATGATTTATAAATTGTTATAATTCAAATTTTACTACTTCATGAAACAAATATTTTATTCGTCATAAACTGTAGCAATCGAAACATCGGAACGTACATTTATAATATAATAAATGTTTCAGTGCCAATGCATTAAAAAACATACTAGTACATAAAAATGGACCCTTGCCTTTTCAAAGTTTATAATAGACACTAATTTAAGTTTATCTATAATTAAAGCAAGTAATATAAATTACCACCATAAAATATTTAACTACAATAACCAAGTACGTATTTGTGAAATTTCTCGATGACTAAATTAATTGATATTTAAATAAATTTGAAGATCCAAAACGTACCTGCTGTAAAATTTAAAAATCTACGACTAATCAAATTATTGGCAACATCGGAGGAGTTTAGTTGTGTACGCAAAGAAATGTACACGGATCCCAAAAGTGTTTTAACCTATTACGGAGTCCACTTAATCCGACGTGTTGGTCGGAGTCCACATAAAGCGCTACCCAGATAATAATATACACGGTGTATATTCGCCTGGAGTTAGTATAATACCGTTTTAGAACGGAACGGAGCTTACATTAACCGCTAGATGTATATATATATATATATATATATATATATATATATATATATATATATTTCTTTAAGATGGTAAATAAATATAATGGCGACATACTACCATCAAATTATGTCCTCGTTAGCCTTGACGTTGTATACTTATTCAGCAACGTTCATCTAGGAATATGTTTGACATCAATAGAGATCAACTGGGACTGTATTAGAGGTTGTTTTTCCATGTCTTACGACAGATTCATCAGCATCGTCGAATTTCTCTTTAACAACATCTATTTCTCATTTAATGGTAAATTCTATCAACAAACTTTCGTACCCCTATAGGAGCAAAGATTTCTCCTATCATTGCAACTTACGTTATGAATTATGTATTAGACTCGGTCATTCCTTTACTATCCTTTAAAATTCCATTTATTAAAAAATATGTTGATGGCTATACCTAATGACAAGGTAGATAAACTATTAGATACTTTTAATGGTTATGACCCCTACATCCAGTTCACTATAGAGAGGGAAGATGGTAATTGGTCCGTCCCCTTTCTCGACATAAGGATGATCAGGGAAAACAACAACATTAAAATAGATTGGTATCAAAAACCGACCCATTCTGGTAGATACCTTAACTACCACTTATACCATAATAATTCTACCAAAGTCAACTTAATCAAACAGATGAAAAATAAAGTAATAAAACAATCAGATACTTTATTTCATACAAAAAACCTACAAATCCTTCAGAAACTTTTTATTTCAAACGCTTATCCAACACCATTAGTGAATAAGATTTTGTTTAATACTATCCATAACGAAGATATTTCACCTTCCTTCGCGACTAACAATGCTGATCCTGATGTCTTAAGTGGGAACCCAGCCTCGGATACTCCTATCAACAAATATTTTTCATTACTATATTTCAGAGATATCACTCCGGGGTTAAGAAGGATTCTGAAAAGTGTTGAAAATAGCTTTGGTAATAATAATAACAACATTAAACTTAATGTGGCTTGTAGATCAGCCCTAACAATTAATAATCTTTATTCTAAGATAAAAGATAAGACTCCCATAGATAGGCTTAGTAACATTATCTACAAAATTCCATGTCTCTCTTGCAACAATTCCTACATCGGTCAAACATTTCAATTATTGAAATCACGTATTACACTACACAAAAGTGATTCTCGACTTCACCCTGACCGTTGTGCATTAGCCAAACATGTCCATTCCACTGGTCATCTCATGGACTATACGAACACTACAATTCTCCACCGTGAGAACAATAAATCTAAAAGAGAGTTCATTGAAATGTCTTATATTTTCCTTAACGATTTCTCCATTAATGTTAAGAGTGACATTAAGAATCTAAGCGATATATACCACTTCTTACTTAAATCAGATACCAAGAACAATACAACATCACAGATAACTAACTTGACTGATATATCCATTAATAACTAACCTACCTTTATAATTAATTTTCATTAACCAAAAAAAGATAACATTCCCTTGCTTTTCTTAGATACATCTCAATAAGATATAATAATACATGAACAATAAGTAGAATATAATTAAATAAAGAAAATCAAAATAATATTTCCCTATACTGGGATTTAATTTCATTCTTTTTTACCAATGAACCTTAACGACATAAAGATTCATAAGAACTACTTGAATTTGTCAGCGCATGCGTTCTGGCTAAAACAGAACCTCACTTTTAAACTTTCTAAAA